>NC_063215.1:98291509-98361509 GCF_020740725.1 Corvus hawaiiensis | reverse complement strand
AAAAATTGCAAAAACCCCACTTTTTCTTAAGACAGAGGAAAGTATTAAGCACTAGTGTTTTCAACTCGTTATTCATTAGTAGCAACTCATACAGAAGTTTCCAAGAAATGACCATCAACCAAAAGAGTGACAGAGCAGACAGATAAATTGATATAAAGTCAAGAGCTGTTGATTGCTGAGGAGAAAATAAAGAACCCATTAGGAATGCGTTCCTATTCCTTAATTCTTTCCCTCCCCCCACCCAGCCCCTCAACCCAACCGAGGCTATTACACACATGAGGACACACATCTTCAATCACTTTATATCCTCCCCAGCACTCTGCTAGCTGTGCTTCACCCTCTTGCCTTTCAGCACCACGTATAAACAGCACACGCATTCCCCCAGGACAGTGCACAACTCTGTTTCCTCTCAACAACAATCACACGTAGCAGCTGCATGCTACAAGCCACGGGCAGAGTCAAGGTCGCATGTGTGTTCTTAGGACCTCTTCCTTTTGTTCTCCACTGACAATTTTCCATTTGGTCTTTCTTGGGTATTACCCAAGTGGTGGCTACTCTTCAGCAGAGTGGAGTTCTCTGGGAGAAAATTCCAAAAGAAAATGAATTTTGTATATCTTTCTCTAATTCAAACATTATGTGCATTTTGCTTCTTGGCGATGACTGAGATTTTTCTTCTGAAATTCAAATCACACTCTGAATAACTACACCTATTACATGGTTATAAGGAAAAAGAGTCTCTTGCTTGCTTCCTATCATGTCCAGTTTGCACAAGTTTTATATTATGCTGCTTCAAAGATTATGCTGGAAGCCATATATTCAAAGGATATATAAGGTAAATTTACTTCTGATTGTTCTTTGTGAGGTGAAGTAGTTCTGATGAATGTCATGGGCAAATGACACTCCCTTAAGTTAGGTCCTGGGCAAGTTTCTGTGTTAAACATTAGTAATATATCTTATTTCAGTAATTTGTCATAGCCCTATGAAATAGATTATATTGGCCTTTTAAGAGCAAGGTTTGGCTCCAGCACTGTTCCATTAGTTTTGAAGTAAAGCGTGTTAGCTTTTTTCCCGAAGACTATTGGAAAATGTGGAGTTTAGTTCTGCTTAGGATGTCAGGAAATCTGTTCAGTGATCTAAGTAGACTATTTTTTTATCAGCAAGGAAAGCCTATTTTATGTCTCTGGCAAAATAAATAAATAAATAAATAAACACATAAAGAAATAACAAAGGTTAGAAAAGCTCTTGCTTCAACTCTGCTCAGAAACAGGACTGGACAAGGAACCCAGGAGCTACTTTGTGAGAAGACTGTGGAGGTGTTGAGATTGTCTGATGAACAACCAAAGTAAGGAACCCCTGTGAAACTTTTGTCCATATTATAAAAGGACTTTGGCTGTTTCCAACCTAGGAGGAAGTTTTTCTGAAATCACTGCTGGAATATGTTGTTGGGACAGAAGCATAACACAGAGAGGCCTCAGGTACTTAGACATCCTATCAAAGCTCTGAGGTGTGTGTTGGACCTGTCTGCTGTCATTCCAGAAATGGCTTCTGTCAGGACACTGAACCTGCATCCCTTGGAACAAATTATTTTTCTACAGGTAAGAAGCTCTTAAATTCAGTTGAAAGCTTTCCTTCATTTGATATGCAAGGTTTGGAAAATTTGATCTTTTCCTCGTTTGGGGAGGAGGTAAGCAGGGTCCTGGCACATGCCTATGACAGGCAGGCAAGGAGTGTGTCTGCATCCTGCTACCAGAAGCCAACTGCCTGCAGGCCCTTGTTCAGAAGGCTTGGAGTAGCAGCCTTCCACTTTACACACCTTTATATAATCATATGTTAGACAAAATAAAAATCCTCAGGAAAGACTTCAAAGGATGAGCAAAACAGAAACTATGTGTGTGACAGAGTCACAGTCTAACCAAACAAGGTAATTTCAAATGGAATTATTAATTATAAACAAATTAGTTCAGCCTACATGCCAGTTTTGGGCTGTGGCCCTTTTTCTGAAAGAATTAGTGTTTGCTTGTGTTTTAACACGTGATAAAGCCAAACAGAAGTGACCTCTCTCCTCTCTTACAGAATAACCACGAGAATCAGGAGAAGTGCTTGACACCCAAGTAGCCTCAACAGTTGGTACACTGTAGCTGTCAGCGTGAAATCGAGTGCAAAATTGCCAGATTTGGAGTCCTTCCTAAAACTGCTTGCTCTGTCAAGTGGAAGTAAAGGACATTGACCAGAGAGCGACACAGGACTTTTCCAGAGGCAATCTTTGCAGAAACTCCATTTCACCTATACAACAACTGTATCTGCACACTGATTTTCCAGTGTGGGAAAGACTTGTCATTGTTGCTGCTTCACAACCTGCTCAGAAATCTTGTAAAAATCAGAAAAAAGACCTAGTAGTTTATTTTTCAAATAGGTACAGTTTGGTCTGTCCAAAAGTAAGATAGGCAATCTGTCATGAGAACTTCCTGCTGTCATAACAAGTAAATTTGTAATATTAACTTGCTATTATCTGAGCAAAATTTTGAAGCTATTTCACAAGAGAGGAAAGGATTTGCATCATCCTGCTTTCAATGGAGGATTTAAAGAATGATAAGTGTTAGTACTACTGTCCTCTAAATAGGTATATGTGTGAGATACATACATTTTGTCATTGTTCTCTGTAAAAACAGGCATCTTGTATTTGGTTTTGCTTGAGATGGATGAAAATTTGAGCAACAACTTGTCCTAGGAGGAATGTGTTGTAGGTATCTTTTAAAGTAAGGAGGAACTGCAAATAAGGAAGATAAATTTCCTTAGAATAAATTATAATATGAACAGAATGGGTTACTGACACACTGTTTATTTAGAAATGGTAAAATATTCTGTCTTTCAAAGGGGTTCTATGCTATGGGGTTCTCTGGTTTTTTGATTTTTTTTTCTGTACTCTCTTCAAGCATGGCAAATACTATAGTTTTGTCACCAAATTATTTTACTGAATCAAAGGTAGTGCATCCTTCATGAGTGTGATCATTAGAGGTTATCTTAACCCAACAAGACATTAATGACTCCAGTCAAGAAGTAAGAAGTTTTGGGGAAGTCAAGATGATACGGGAAGATCATTTGCATTGCCTGCAGACTAATTAGAGAGTAAGCCACATTCCAACTTTATAACAGATTTTAACCAAGTAAGCTCCCAGAAATGGTTTACTATCTCATATTCTTATTGATAGTAAATTATATTTGAAAAACTAATAGATTGTCCATATCCTCCCCAAAGTGTTTGATTTAAAGTTCAAGCTTTTTTAAGTACTATATATTGCCATTAGGATAAAATATTGGGCACTACTATCTCCTGGACACCATATTTTTAAGAATATGCTTCATGCCTCATTTACCAGAAATGTATTGAGATTTTCCTGAGCCAACATTCAAAGAATAACTTGACATTTTTCACAGTGTGATGCATGTTTTTTTCTGTTCATTTTAATTCCTTTGCCACCCAAACTGGTAGTTTGAATCGCTCTTTTATTTGTTTATTTTCTACTATCTAAAGCTCAAGTAGAGTAAGTTTGCGTACTGCAAATGAAATATCTGTGTAAGAAAATATTAGATTTTCAAAGAGAATATAATGAGATAGAATATATAAGAGAAAAAGAAAGTTAAGTTGCATAATATAGCATGCAGGGGAGTGATTCCCGCTGTGGTGTCACTTCACAGAATAACAGAATCATTAAGGTTGGAAAACATGAGGTTTAATTCTCAGTTCTGGAGCTGGATATTTCATGTTAGAGCACCTCTTCTTGTTTACTGCCAGAATACTGCCCATTGGTGCCACTGCAAAGCTTCCCCTGCTGCCTTAGTGTTCCCAAAGTACTGAACGATTCCTACAAACTTCCCTAAGTTTTCTCTTTCCTACCACTGCTGATGGGTCCTGTTCAGAACATCTCTTGCTGTCTTGCCCAATGCTCACATAAAATGCAAAATATTTCTTACATTTATGAGCTAGAACAGAGCTGTAGAAAATGGGGGACAGTAGGGACCAGAGGTTGTGAAAGAGATATTATTAAAATAAACAAAAGAAGCAGAGTTAGAAAAATTCAGAGTGGAACGTGTATCAGAATGTGAATATTGGGATGTGTTAATAAAGGGTGTCTTTTCACAATTTTTCACATTTAACAGATCAGAACTAACCCAAAGCCAAACCCTAATGCTAATCCTAGCCCTAACCCTAACCCAAACCCAAACCCAAACCCTGACCCTAACACTGATTTTGGCAGGGCTACCCATGGAAGCAAGGCAAGGTTCTCTTCTCTCTTCCCATCCCTGCAGGACTAATAAGACAAATCCAGAACACAAGAAAAGATTGTCTGGTAATGTTATTCACATCAGACCTGAATAGTTCAAGCTCAGGTCTGCAGCTCCTGAGAACACATACATCACTGAGATCACGGTTCAGGAACAGAGATGAGATTCAAAAATCTCTTTGGCAGCAGATGAGCTGTAAAGCAGCAAATCACAAGCACAAGCTACCACAGACAGCAAACAGGGAGTAAACAGGGGTGAGCATTGCAAACAAAAGAAAGAGCTGGGGTTAATTCAGGTTCACAGAGGGCTTTGGATCTGAACTAAAAATATATCTCTTAAATGCAAATAGAGAAAAATGATAGGCATTTGCATGATTGACAGCCTTTTGAAATAGAAGTGTTGCTATAATTAAGCAATAATGTATGAGTGAGTGTACATTATGACAAATTGGAAGCTTGGTTGATTAGATTGAGCATATAAACTGTCAGTATAATTATCACATTTTAATCATTTTTCTCCATTTTTTATAACAGCATTGTCTTCAGCCTCATTTGGTGCTTATTAGATTGATATTCTAAGAGGAATTGTACAACATAAAACATGTCCTTTAACAGGATGAACTTTATATAAGACTTTAGGTATGTCTATAAATATTTATAATGGTGGCTGTTGTGCCTCAACTTTTTGCCACATCTTATGTGTCAAATCATGTTGGTTTAGAGCTTTCTTTACCATGATAAAATATTATAATCTGAAAGTGCTTTGTACTCAGTAAGTATTCACTCACTATGTATTTTAAGCTGTCACAGGGAAAACATATCACAGCTGAGTAATGAATTAATGATACACACTGCAATGATTAACAAGGTGCTCAGTCAGTCAGTGTGGGAGCAAGATTTTTCCGTTTTCATGCAGCTTTGCTAAAATGTATGTAGTTTTTTTGACAAGGAAATGTTCTTTGTTAACACCCAGGGAACAGCAATGTTTCAACCAATTTAAAAGGTTTAATTTTATACCAGTACCTCTTTAAAATGTAAACTACTGGAGGAGTAGCATGCCCCTGAAAATGCAGTATAACAAAGAAAATAGAGGTTCTTAACGTTGTCATGCTCTTATAGTCTTACCCTATCTCAAATTAGATCTGAGCAGTTCTTTCACCAGTGTTGGAGCAAGAAGGTGGAGGGTGGCTTGGGTGTTAAAAAAAGGGTCTGTGAGACAAAATTCTCCAGGTGCTTTCACCATTTCTGCCACTGATTTGCTTCTTGGCCTTCGGCAAGATGCTTATCTGCTCCTCAGATTAGTGGCCCTTTGGGAAACAGAGATACGCACACGTGCTCTGCAGGGATTATTGGAAAATTAATGTGCTCTAGGTCTCAGTTTACTGCTGTTAAAATTCACATTGTACAGCCTACTCCAGGCTTTGCAGCTGCTGCAGAGAGAGGAGTGTAGACTTTGTGGCCTTTCTAGCCAATGGTGAATTTCCTTATCTAAGGAAAATTATCAAATTTGATTGTACAGATGTCCAGGGAGGAATTGCATAGAACATATCACAGCAATAGAAAGGTCTTAATTATTTTTATATTGCTTTAAAAGTATTCTGTAGCAAGGATTTAAATGAACGTTTCTATGGATGGCTTGAGAAAAGATTCCAGGCCAAAGAGAGGTGTCTTCCAGGTATCATTCCTTCTGTGTCCTCTGCACTATATATTCAATAAATAGAGAGCATTATCTTTTCTCTCAAGACAGTTTGTGATATTGATAGTGAAATATGAGATACTGAAGTCCTCACAAATTGATGACTTTTAGAAGTGGAAAATTGTCAAATAACTGGTTTGAATATTTGGTGCAATTGTCTGTGCCTGTGTTTATTTCCTTTCCTAGGCTTTCCACAAATTTTCTTTGGAGTTGGAGCTAGAAATACCTTTAAAAGTTTATACATTGTAGGCTGAATTTGAAGAATATGTGCAGAAAGTTAATTTGAATTCAGAAGTGCAAAGATTCATCTAATAAACTCAATTTTAATTGTAGAATTTTCTCAATCCTTTGAAAATTTACCTTCTTACCTCATTTTTCAACTTTGTACTTCTCCAACAAAATACTTGAGCCTTTCAACAGTCTTCACTAAGTTCAAGGTGAAGATGTTACTTCCAGTCTTGGATATTGCTGTCTGCGCAGAATGATCATATGCAATTCTTAGTTCTTCTGCTACTACTCCTAATGACCCAATTACCAGTAAAATGCATAAAAGCACGATCTCAGCATTGACTTTTTTTCCTTGATTTTCTCAATAGCTTTCACAAAACTGAACTTAACAGGCTTTTTATCATAATTATAAGGATTTGATGTTGGATCTTACTAGGTTTATTTAGTGTTTCAAAAGGCTCAGTGAAGCTCCTTCCATGAACTTATCAAGGACCCTCATTATGGTAAGAAAATTATATTAAAAAATTACACATAAATGGCTGTGTTTTGATTGGAAAACAACCTAACAACAGAGTATCTCAAAATTCAGTATATTAATGCCATAGGCAGGGACACCTTCCACTAGACCAGGCTGCTCAGAGCTCCATCCAACCTGACCTTAAACACTTCCAGGGATGGGGCATCCATGGTTTCTCTGGGCAACCTCTGTTCCACCCCCCTCACAGCAAAGGATTTCTTTCTAATATCTAATCTAATCCTGCTCTCATTCAGTTTAAAGCCATTCCCCGTTGTCCTATCACTACAAGCCCTTGTCAACAGTCTTTCTCCAGCTTTCTTCTAACCCCCTTTAGGTACTGGAAAGTCCTACAAGTCCTCCCAGGAGCATTCCCTTCTCCGGCTTGAACAACCCCAACTTTCTCAGCCAGTTTGCATAGGAGAAGTTGAGAGACTCTTCCAGGTATATTTTTATACGACAGAATTCAGCAAGGGACAGATAAAAGCTGCCTGCCTGTGCCAAGACACTCTCTGGTTGCATTTGGCATTGCCTCGAGGTTGCTGCCCAGGTAAGTGACAGCAAACATGCAGTGAAGATGAAGAGTGTTGTGTCTTGATATTATCAGCTCTACCAGGGAAGCAGATCAGCACTTGTGTCCTTCCTGTCACAGGGTGCCTGGGTGCACCACAATTTATGGAAGCAGCACAGGAATCCGTGCTGGGAGATTCAGTGCCACCAACCACTTTCTTCAGGGTCCCAGCTCATGGGGACATAGTTTGGGTGGTCTAGCTTGACTTAGCATGGCAGAAAAGAACCAACCTGTTTCTTGTTGGGCTTTGGGGATGGTAAAATGGAGTGCGTGCACCTCTGTGATCACTTTGAGGCTTTCGGATAAGCCGCCCCAAGAGCACAGGCTGCCCGAGGCACTGTGAGCTGCTGGGGCTCAGCGTGGCAGTGTGGCCACTGCATGGTGGCCTGAGGAGAGCTGGCTGGCCTCCAGCCACCAGGCAGCACGGCCAGAGCAGGGGCACACCTGTCCCTGTGCATCTGTGTGCACTGCCCGGCCAAAACTCGCCAGTGCTCTCAAGGACACCTTCTCCCACACGCAGGAGAGCGCCACAAAAATAGTTATCTAAACCTGCTAGTGCTGCCACACAAAGTAGCTCTTGGATCTCCCTGCTGGGACAGGTAAAGAGCAAGAGGAAAATTTAGTTTTCAAATGCCAGAGGGCTTATTTCCTCACTGGTGAAAGGAGGCTCTCTGTGTTGCATATATCCCCTCATATATTCTGGGCCAGCCCAGTGGAGAAGGTGATAGAGATGTTGTAGCCTGAAAAAACATTCAGGTTTAGTTTGGGAAAAGGAAAAAAAAATAGTAGGGGCTTGGATGTCTTCTTATTTTAAGGATTCTACTTCACCTCTCACAGTGTGAGATGATTAATTTATTTTCCCTTTTGTTTTGCACCAGTGTGTATTCCATAGCATTAATTTATTCCTCAAGGACTGATAACATCAGTTGTGTGTCCATTGTCATCAAAGTGTATAGGTGATGTGTAGAAATGATAACAAGGTTGCATTTTTGCTGTGCTTGATGGCTATTCAACAAAACAGCCTGCTAAGCATTCGTCTTAGATTTCTCTATTGTCCAGCTTGCTGGAAGAGCCTGAAATTATTTTCTGTCCTGTAAAAAATATAAATTAGTTCTTGAATTTAGACATCAGAGAAATACCAACTTTCAAAAAGGGTAAACAGCTTTTTATTTTGCTATGCCTTCCTAGGCACCTTTTGTTCTCGAGATTGCTTAAAAGTTTTTAGCCAACCTTCTCTTTTCATTTATGCCCTTGGTAAATTTTAGCAGAGGCTCCTGAAAGAGAAAAATGTTTTGTCCTTGCTAAAAATTCTGGAGACATGTCCAGAAGAATTTAACATCCTCATACATTGGCATCAGTGATTGAAATCTCACAAGATGATGGCTCTTTTGTCAGGGGTATACTTCTGTCATTCAGGTGAGCTGATCTGTAAGCTTTTCAAAAGAAACTAACCAACAAAAAGCCCCCCTTAACCTTTTAACACACTGTGTATTTTTAAAAGTTAACAGCAATGTTCCCCTGGTGATGCAGCCATTCTGAAAAAAACTGAATAAAAAGCCCAGAAGGACTGTAGACTTGTAAAATTTTTTGGTTTAAACTTACTCAGCAGTCTTGCCTTCTTTGGTTCCAGGTTAGCCATGTGCTTAACTTCAAGGTGCTAAGTTTCCATGAACCTTTTCATATGCCATCATGTTTGTGTACAATGTTCATTCAGGGCTTCTGTCCTGCAGACATCAGACGAGCTCACAATTTTCATATTCACTGTTGGAATAGTATTTTTTTCTGTTCCTGAAGGAAAATTATATTATTTGCAGAGCTACATCTCCACTGAGATTAGCCAGTTTGTAAAACAGCAGAAATTATGTTGATCCATGGCTTCATAAGGAGGAATGTGTCTGGCTAAACTGAAAGAAAGTAAATATGAGATTTTTCAAACACAAATGAATACACAAGGAATGAGAAGAGCTTTATTTAAAGTTAAGGTATTTTTGCAAATGAGTTTAAAACATTTACCTGCTCTGTTGTTTTATATAGAAGTCTTGTCCTCTGTGTCTGCACATGGAATATATCTTTCTAAAGGATTTGCCCTCAGCTTATGCTATATGGAAGTAAAATTTGCCATTTGTAAATGTATGGATACAAAATGTATATGTTACACAAATATTTGGGGACTGTGCATCTTTTCTGTGCTTTGATGTTTGAAAGGACCCTATTCTGCCCATTTCTGATTATCTGCCCATTTCTAATTATAAGTTTTGGAAGCAGAATTCCATTTTTCCAAATGCCTGCTATTTTTCACTAGAACTAAGTCACTGACAAGTTCTCTTTTCAAAGCAGTTTCCTATGTACTTGTACAACATTATTCCACAGATTTGCTATTGAAATGAAATACTGCAGTGACCTTTTTAATTCCCATGACTTTTTACAATCTTTGAAATTTAGCACAACAGCAGGAGTTTAATCATATTCACTGATGTAAAAGACAAAATAAGGCACCTCTACATTCAGATCAAGATATGACCTCAAAGGTGCAGAGCCTTGAGAGACTCACTGGAGATCCCCAAGGACAATTACAGTGATTTCACTTGTGGTCTACCTGTAATCTCTGACTTTGCCTCCTGATAACACCAACAGAAATTTTGCACTTACATTATGTGCCAGAGCATTTTGTTCTTGCTGCTTGAACACTGTTGTTTTCCTATCAAAGAATAATCTTATATTACTTTATCTCTCTGTTCCAGTTTATGTCTGCTTCACAACAGTTTCAAGGTGTGAATTTCCAAGGTCTTTGATTTTCTCACTGCTGCAAAGTCCAAGGCTTTGGTTTCATGCTTGTCCTTTTTTTTCTGCCACAGTATGAAAGTTCACCAACAAAACAACCTGCACTACTCATCTGCTGGCAGTTGTCTGTTCTGTCAGGAGGTTTGTCACTTTTATTGATTGATGCCAGGTGGACCAAAGGAAGGCTTTAAAAAAATCCCAGTGTGTTTATCCGTTGCCCCAGAGTGACAGGGCAGATCAGCTCTCCTAAATCCTCTTCCCGTGCAATGACCATGATGGGGTGACTGATGTAGAATCACACCAGCTCTGAGCTGTTTTCATTGTCAAACTGGAGCAGAGAAGCAGTACATGGTCACTCTGCAAAGGTTTTTTACTGCTTAGCAGTTAAAAGTACAGTGTGGGTACTTTTGCCTGTGTGTGCGCACACATAAATGTGTTCAGGACAAGACTGTGAGCAATACTACACCAAGAGCCTCCTTTGTAAGCTCTTATGCTTCTTTTCTTCCACAAATTCTGTCTTCAACAGCAAACTATCATGGTAAAATCTGTTTAAAATTACCCTTTTTACAGTTTAGGTGCAGCTGGCTAAAGCTGGAGCAAAGGACTAGTATCAAGGGTTATATCAGACCCCTTAAACTTTTTTAGGGGGGGATAGTCTCACTGTCCTATATGTAGGAAGATTAGCACTGGCCAATGAATTCCGTTGTGAGGCTTTTAGATAGTCTCTGTGAATTGAGTCAATAGCTGTGGTTCAGTTCATCAAGACTAGCAGAGACAAAAATTATCATCTTGAGCTGGCAGCCACAGCAGACAAAAGAGGGTCTTGAGGTGTGGTGGCTCCTGACACTTCTGAGCAGACAAAGAATTGCATTGATACTGCTTCTGATGTAACTCTTCTGTTGAAGGAGACTCTGATTGTTTGGGAAGTTATTCAAACACCGGTCATGAGCACTAATTTCAACAATTCTAAAAGGAATGCACAACACCATCTTAAATCTTGCTGTGCTTTCTTTTTGCACATCACTCTCACTAGTACGTGCTTTTTGGTAACTTCCAGAGTAGTTGAAGTTAATAGCAATGTATAGGGGATGCTTAGTGGAGTTGCAGGAAATGTTGAAAAAAGTTCACTCAAACTCTATAAATGAATTTCTTGGTCCTGACCACGTGTCTTCAGCTCCCACAGATTTAGATAATGGCAAATTGCATGTCAGATCCTTTTTTTCAATGTTTGCTCTTTAAAAAATTTAAAATAAGAAAGCTTACAGACTGATTCAATGAAAGGACATTTCAAAGCTGCATTTGCAGTTATCTATCTAACAGTATTTTTCTAAATGAACATTTTGTTGTCAATCAAGCCTCAGCATCAAAATCATGATTTTTCTCTGGGGGGATTTAACTGACCTAAAGTTTTCAATGAACAAATGCCAAGTCTTTCTAATCTGATAGTTTTCCAGTTGATCCACAAAGTAAATCTAAATAGTGAATAAATCTGAGCATCTGAGAAAAAGTTGCAGAAAAAGGGTTTAGCCATCTTGGGTAAATTATTCATTGCAAATTATTTGCTTAGCTCAAATTCACCATTTTTTGAGTGATGCTTTGTGGAAATTCAGGTTGCTGAACTGGTCAGCTTACTGACCAATTTTATCAGGTGATAAAACTTCTGAGAGAAGACAAATCACATATTCAACCAAGATACTATTCTTAGAATGATAAATGAAGTCATTTATCTGAGGAACCTTGTTCTTGACAAGATTTTGTTTGACCAAAAACTGCTTAAAAAATACATTAGTCTAGCAATACTCGCTGTTAAACTCTACATCCACACAGGGATCTTTAACAAGCCATTTGTGGCCCTTCATTACTAAATTTACTGCACAATACTTTATGGGCTTCCATATCCTTCACATAAAGCACTGTACAGTAGTTTCAATAAAATTTGTGTGAAGTGCTTTCCAAAACTTCATCTCAGCAATGGGATTCCGTTGCAAATAACGAGCATCCCAGTGTCAGACTTTTATTTGCAAGGAATTTCCCTGTAAATGACGAAATCATTATTCAGTTGAGAGATGACTCACTGTAAACAGTGCATTGCTTCTAGATGTATCACCTGTGATCAATAGGTTCTCTTTCTGCCTCAGCACTTGTTAATATTGTATATGGGTTTGATTAAATGTTTAAAAACATTTTTTAAGTGACAGAATTAAAAAGGATGGGCTCATTACCAAAAACATTCAGCTTTTAATGCCAGGCTAGAAAATATTTACTGGTGCTATATCATCTTAGGATGTGATCTAATCACATCTAATAACTTATGTCAGACTGCCCTTCATTTGTATGTGGATAGGAGACACATGATCCAAGGGAACTCTTCATTTGCTGAAAGAGATGGCACAGATGAGATCCCACTACGCTGTTATTGATTCTCTTAATTCAACATCAACTAGAATTTCTTTTTATTAGCTTTTAAAATTACTTCCTTTCACTATTTTATTTTTTCAGTCTCCTTTGCTAGTCTGACATGTCCTAAAGTCCCAGGTGTTCAACAGAAAACCTACCAATGCCATAAGCATGCAAAATAATACAGGCAGACTCACTTCTTGGGTTGTCTGAGTGTTTGTGACAACCACAGGCACTTCTTCCAGCTTCATTTGGGAAATGCCCTTGTTGCTGGTTACCACAAGGCAGAGTCAAAGGTCAGTGTTGAAGACCAAAGTTTGCAGTTTTGTGATGTGTGCTGTTATTTCCTGAAAGGAGGTGTAAACTCTTTATTTACTTTTTTTTCCCCCATTTTTCTTCAGGATGCTCAGACACTTTAACCCAAACACACCTGTAAAAAGAACTTTTGTGGGGTCTGTGTTGCAGGACACAGAGCTTGGTAAGGCCTTTCACATTTGGTAACAGCTCAAATCACATGATCATGAACTATATTTTTGACAGGGATTTTTCCTCTTCACTTAAAGGGCTGCATGATGTTCACTTAAAAAGCAGATGTTTAACATCTCTTTTATCCTCAATTTTCAGAATATGGTCCCATGCTGTGAGTACACACAACTTCAATTTGACTTTACAAACCTGGATTAGTTTATCCTTGTGTTTGCTTTGGAGTGAAGTTGTTATATCCCTGTTTAGTGGAAAGGAAAAGGAGGCACACAGGGAATGAATTTAGAAGTTTCTGATACTAAAGCTCTGTTTGGTGTGCACAGTATTAAGTGACATATCCCACCTCTGAAGCTCATCCCTGTGGATTGCAGCTCCAGCTGTGATAGGTCAGTGATTTGGCTCCCATCTAGCATCCATGGTTAAGGAAATGGCTTTAAGGACCTTGCCCAGTCCTATTAGAATTGTTGATGTAGAAGCAGAGACAGAAGCAGTTTTCTAAGGCAGCACTCAGAGATATTTGCAATGAAACTATCTTTTTTTCTGCTTTTTGGAGGCCTCTGGGTTTATTAGTAAATGCCTTCCCAGTTTGATTGTAAGCAAGACTAGACCATACTTTATTCATTTTGGCAAATCAGTTAGATGACTTTTCCATCACACAGCTCCTTATTTGATTTAACAATTAATCATATCAATGTGGAAATTGCACGTCAAAATGTTATTGCTGAAGCTGGCAAAAAAGCTCAGCTTGGCTTTGCCTCGGAGGCTGGCATTTTAAAGAGAACAGACTCCTCTTACCATGCCAGCTTGAACTAACCCAATGCCACTGCCAGAAGCAAACAGCTCCTATATACTATTCTTTACTCTAGCCTTCCCTAGGAACATCTGCTTTTCCATCATGGTTTGTCCCAGTTGTCCTTACTTTACCTTCTATCCTGAAAAAACCAAAATTAACCTAAACTGGAAAATTCCCACTGCATCCTTGTCCCAGTCTGTATATTTTTTCCATGTCCATTTGCTGATTTTTTTTGTTTATTCAGCATTTCCGATTGAAGGCTCCTTTTAATCTGCTGAACCAGTGGCAGGAAGAAAAGTCAGCAGAGTGACAGGACAGACAAGTTCTCAGCTGTAGTGACTGTCTCCTTCTCTGGTATTGCCATTCCCAGGAATGCCCAGTTTCATTTTTCTAGGCCTGGACTGAAGGGAGTTGGCACCACTGCCCTTTGAGGATGCTGTCTGTAACCTGCAGCATTTCTGTGTGCAAAGAAAGTGAAACAAAGGAAGAATCTGAGGAGATTTAGTGGTCACACTGAAGTGGTGTGACTTTTCAAATCTAAACCTTGACCAAATGGCAGATGTTTCTTTAAAAGGGGCAGCAGAAGGCATTTTTTCGGCACACAGCCCATATTGCCTACCAAATATGAAAAATTGCAATGGTTGGGGTTTTCCAGTTCCACCCCTTTCATCATCCTCCTCCTTTCTCTCAGCAAACTCAGCATTAATTTTTTTCTGGCTTTCTGAGTGCTCCCAGCCACCAGCAAGAGCAGCCCAGCTAAAATGAAAGGATCAAGCCAAAAGTAAGGGCAGGTGCCTGTGTGTCAGTAGGGGCTCTCATCCCACCTGCCCTGTGCAAGGTCAGACCCTCTCAGCTGCATCCATTTAGAACACTGTAGAGACATGCAGGTATTTTGCTATTTCCCAGATCACTGTTATTCTCAGCCCCCATGATTCACCCTCTGAATGTTGAAATGCTTAGTTTCAATAATGAATATTTCAGCTACTGAGATAAACAGCTCTCATTTCACAGAATTATATATAGAGCTTGATTGCACACATTTCACTTCCAGATATTTGCCAAGTGCAAGGATAGCTGAACTTTACAGTTCAGAAGCCACGAATCAGGCCCTGAAAGTCAGGAGACTGCCTTTAAAATAATAGAATCTCAAAGAATAATCAGTGTTGGCAGTATTAATTTGCTGCCTGGTTTCTAAGCCCTTGGGGATTCTATTTTCCCTTTGCAAATCCACAAGGACAGAAACTTTCATGTTTTTTAATGAAAGAAGAGATGGAGTAAGCACAGGGTAAAAAGCGAAGAGACCATGAGAGTTGACAAGACTGACAATGGCAGGCATGCTCTGCAAATACAGTGAGAGATGAGACTTGAGCCCAGCCTTTGTGGCTTGCACAATGCCTTGAGAATTCGTGATGGTCTCTGCTTTGAGCACAGTTCTGCATCAGAAACCATCTGCAAAAAGAAGTGTTGAAAATGTCTTAGGTTGTCTTGGTATGCAACAGAATTATTTTTATAAACTAGCATAATTTTGAAGATTTTGTTTTCTCTTTCTGTTGCAGAAAATACTTAGAGGTAGAAGGGAAAGGCAAATGTCTGGCAGACACCCTTGCTCTGTTCTCTGCTTTTGTATTTCTGGCTACAGTGGGTGCTTCTCTGTAATAGGACCTCCTGAGTTTCTCAGTGTTACTTTAAAGCCTGGTGGGGAAAAGGGACGGTACGCAAGGGAATGGAGGTTCCCCAGGTAGCTGTGCCTGCACTGCTCTGCACATGGAGCAGTGGCCATTCCTGTGCTCATGAGGGGACACTAACCCTGCACTGGCAGAGCTACAACACTCAACCCCTTTTGTGAATGATGCATCCTTTCCCCCACACAAATATATCCTCTAGCTTTCTTCTCTGGCCTCTCTTGTTCCTTAGCCCTTCATGTGTTTGTAGGGGAAGTGCTACAGGCCAGGAAAGCAGCTGGAGTAGCACTAAAATCTCTTGTTCATGAGAAGCAATGCCCTCTCCATGGGGTTCTGGGTATGAAAACACATCTGGGCAAGGGAAAGGAATGAGAGGGACAAAGAGAGGGCCTTATTTTTTAGGGAAGAAGACTATCTAACAACCAAAGTATGGAAGAAAGGAAAGGAGTAGGGCTGGACATGGAAAATGGAAATATTCCAGCAGGAGGGGTGGTAGAGGTTGTTCTGCGTAGGAAGCAGGACTGCTGAAGCCTAATCACAGGTGTCACTCTGTGGGCTACTTGGAAGTCGAAGTTGCTGCCTGCAGAGCTCTCCTTTGTTCTTGGTGTCTCAGACAGCCTCATCATCTCAGTACTATTCCATGTTGCTGTGCAATGGAAAACCCCAAAATGCCCCTGTACTGAAAGGGATGTAGTCATTTGCTTGTTCCTTTACCCTCTGGAACCCTGCACCCTCTGGAAATTATCATTTAAAAATAACAATAAGCCATTTTTTTCTCCTTTATTGTACAAGCACGGCACAGATCTGTAAGACCCTTGAAGTGTTTCATAGGTCAGCCTATTCTTTATGCTCGGTGAAAGAGCAGCACTTCAGTGTTACTCATTTTTATTGTACTCAGAGTGGTCCTATGTACTTGACATACATAAATGATTATGGTCCCTCCCTGAGAAGCTGCTTGGACGCTGTATGAAGTACAGGAAAAAAGCAGCATGCAAATGCCTAACTACTCATGTTGTTTTGCTTTCTTTTAGGTTACTCTTTTCAAAAACAGGATTGTACGAGAAGAGCGCGTTTAATAAATACTCTGGGCTGAGGCATCCTCAAATGTCCTTCCATTTCATTCAGGAAAAAAAAAAGAAAAGGAAATAAAAGCAAGTCTGCAGGGAAGCTGAGGGACTTGGATATGGAAGAGATCTGGCGTCATTATGTCAAGGTTTCTAGTGTTACCTAGAACTTTTTTGCAGCTCAAGGGAAGAAACTTTCCAACTGGATAAATAATAACCTTGAAAAGGCACCAGACAAAACACACAAAGTATAAGATATGAAAAGAGATCAGCAAAATAACCCCTGGCTTACAAGTCCAAAAGCATAATGATGATATAAGCATTGTCAAAAGTCAAGCTCAGTTACACCTTGGAAAGGCGTAAAATGTATACATTGAAAAGTACAATCCCAAAGTCCTGAATGGGCTCAAGTCAGAGAGCTTGGCTGCAAGATTTGGCATCTGGGATAAAAACATGATATCAAGTATTGGACTGTATCTGTTTTCTGTATGACACCAGGCAGATAAGGAATGGAGAATGTACCTGTGTTTAAAAGGCAGCAATAGAGACTTGGAGGGCATTTTAGTCCTGTTCCTTTTTGTCTAAATCTTTACACCTAACTTTTAAGGGAAGAATAAGTCTTTAAAAATGGAGGCAAATGTAAAGAGAGAACTGACATCTGTGTTTGGTTTCAAGACAAAGGAAATACTGGAGATATAAGCCCTCTGAACTTCAGTAGAGCAATCAGAAGTCTGACAGGTGAGAAAAAATAAATTAAGAAAGACTGGCATTTGTGAGAGAAGTTATATGACAGGTGAAGAGTGATGACATCAGGTAATATTAAAAGAGGAGGCTGAAGGAAGATTATTAGTGAAGCTTCTCAGGAAATATTAGGAGGTAAGGAGGACCTATGGATACAATTTGCTCATTCAGCACTGTAAACTTGTTCATATTGTAGCCATGGAAAATGCAAGACTACATCCAGAGCTGTGTTTTCCACAAAGATGGAGAATCCATGCAATTAGCATTGGCTCAGGAGAGATCTCATGTGAATCACTGTGTAATTTTGGCCATCCTTGCTCCAGAGAGATGTTTTACTTTACTCTAAAAAATAAACAAGCTGAAGGAAGAGGTAGCAAGGTGAAATTGAGAATGGGGATTGTCTGGAGAGAGGAGATTAACCAGCTTTTTGTCATTGTCTATAAATGTGCATTTGGTACATGAATAAGGGAAAGGTGAAGCACCATTACACTCAAAGACATGTAACTTAGAATTAACTTAGAAAGAAAGACATTTAACTTATTTAACGTAGAAGATAATTATTGACTCTTTAAAGTAACCTGAGTTGGGAAGGGTTTCTTGGTCAAAAAAAGTGAAAATTTTAATTCTTTTTCACTTGTTGACAGGGATTATATTATGTCACTGCCTGCAAAGATAGAGAATGAACTTCATCTTTCTGAAGGTCCCTACTTCTGCGTCCCTTCCCCACCCAGACCTCCACAACCTCTGCTGTGTCAGTGCTCTTAGAGGAACATGGGAAGGAATGGTTTTTCATAAATTTGGTTGCGCAGCAACATATCATTATGGTTCATCAGAGGATAGAAGAAATTCCCCATTCCTGGAATGGCACACTTGGGTCTTGGCCTCCTAGTTATTTTTCAGTCCTCCAAGCAGTACTGGTGGGCAACAGCAGTAAGTGTCCTCCCCTGCCTTCTGCTGAGGGTTGCACGGGGCATTATTTGGCATTTCAGAGCTCATCACAATTCTGGATACATGCAATTATTTCCCTCTTTGGGAAGAAATACAGACATTCTGAGGTGAAAACAAAACCCAACCAGTGGCAATGAATACTGAAGGGGTCCTTCAGAATTGGGAATCCTCACATAAGCATACACAGGAAATAATAAGTTTATTACAAGCTGATGAGCTATTTCAGGCTGCGACCACCTTGTTTCCTTCTGGAGTGGGATGCCATTGCTTCCCGGGACCACCAGATGCCAGACTTTTACTGTGAAACCTCAGCCCTTTGACTGCACAATGGAAAGAAATGTTTTACGCACTTGCATTTTCCTGAATCCCTCCAGTTTTGTTTTCTGCAAAAGGCTTGTAAGCCTTTTGAGCGTCACAATTCGTGCTTATTTCTAAGTGTGTGCTGTAACTCATTAAGATCCTTTGCAAACTAATTGTAGGAGGTTACCGAGAAACAGCCTCTTTGTAAACTACTAGCTCCTCTGTCAAACCAGGGACTTGAATTTCTCACTTCAAAATCATAATAAAAACTGGGCAGTTAGAAAAAGCACTGCTGAAATGCACAAAAGGAATACTGTAACACTTGGTTGAGCGCAGCAGCAAAGCCTTCGGCTTCAAGAGCTCAAAATCATTTGCATTTAACAACTTAAGTGTCTTAGATAAACAGACAGCAAAATAATTACAGCCACTCTTATTTGCAGAAATGTTCTTAAGAGAAACACTTATTCTCATTTTTTCTGTAATTCGAGCTCTAACTATTTCATAGTTTTTCTTTCTGATATACACATATTTTATCTAAATTTTACACTTTACAAATGTACCTACTTATATTTGATTAATTCTAAAATTCAGTTATTGCAAAATTATACAATTATGTTTTTGCTATTAGAGTTGTTAACATTCTCATTCCTATAGCAGAATGTATTATTTTAACAAAGAATACACTGGTTTACAAAATTTAGAAATATTGAATTAATTTGTAATGAATTGACCATTTAGTGCAGAATGAAAATATTGAACTGTGAATCGTCCATATTGGGCCAAAGAGACTGCACATTGTGCCATAAACAAGAAGAAATATACACAAGCACAAACACAAATAAAAGAAATATAATTTTGGCTAAAAGAACTTAATGGAAATGCAGCAGTACAAATAAACAGGCACATTATTTTGTTACAAGCAGCAGAGATTTGTTTCAATTTGAAGTTGCTTTCAATTATTTTAAGGGAATATCAAATTGTAAAGTGTAACATTATTGTAGGTTTTTTTTATTCCCTCATCCCAGTGTATATAAAGCATCTCTTGATCAATGTGAAGTCAACCGTTAAAGCTTTCAAAAGCAAATCTTCCAGGGAAGAACCATATAAATATATTGGAAATAAATGTATATATCTATATTCCTCTCTATATCCTCTCCCTATATAAAAGCAAAGAGTATGCAAATATCATAAGACACTAATAAAAAATTCTGACAGTTAAAGCAAAGGGTCTCATTAATAATTAAAATACAAATTATGACAGAACACAATGCTTTATTCTATCATGAAATTATGTTGGTCTACAATTATGATAACACTGGTTCTCAATTTTGCATTATTTTGTGGAAATTAAAAAGACAAAGGAAAAGCAATTTTGTTTGGGTACTGTCAAAGAGAGCAAAGTGATATGAAATATTTACTATAAAGGCATCTCAAAAAGTGTATGCATTATTGACACATAATCAAATAAAAAATATTTCCATTTTCACAGCTCAACTATGATTATAACTTCGAATTCAATTTCTTTCTTAGAGTGAAAATGTTAAATACAAGAATATGTAATGTATATCAGAGTAGTCCAGAGGCTTTTTTATCATTCTCTCTCAGTGTAGAATCAGGATTTATTTGAACTTGACTGAATTGCCCATGGATAGCAGAAATCACTATTTGTTCTTGATTCAAGAAGTATCTTTTTCTTGACATGAAAATGTCAAAAAGTTTCATAATGATAGTTTATGATGTCATTATAATTCCTCTCCATTCTTTAAAAATAGAGCATTAAGTCATTCCATTACACTGCCTTATGCTTAATCTTTCCCTTTTTCTAAAAAAAAAATTGACATATTTATCATTGATTTTCCAGCAGATTTTGTACTGGATGCCCTTTTTTAAAAACTATCTCAGTTAATCTGACCTCTCTTAATGATTACTCACATATCCTTAGTAAGTGAATAAAACTTTTCTTTCACAGATAGTAGGTACTTAATCCTCATTATTGAGAATATGCTGAAACCTTGAATACTTGTCAAAGATTCATTTTATAATCCTGAGGTTGGTTTGCCATCAGTGATTTACACAGGGGCTGTGCTTGCAATAATTGATTCATTCCATACTTAAAGTCTACTGCTGTCATTAAAATGACAGTACAACACTTGCTGTTACAATTTAGATTTACTTGAAAAAAAGAGCTTCATTCTCTCCTGGAAATACGTGGTATTGAAACAGGATAAATCATTCTGTGTGTCAAAATAAAATGACAATTACTTGATTCTTATTCTCAAAATATTAATCTAGAAACACGTTGAAAGCATGAGCTAGCTTTTGGGAGGCTTGATGGAAGTTTAACCAGCAATTGCATGAACAATGTATTCCTATCTTTTTTGTCACTCTGCCTTGGTTCAAAGAGCACTTTTTAAAGCACTTTAAAAATCTGCCTTTGAAAAGGAGTTTTAAGGTACAGCTCCTATAGCTAATCAGCATGTCAGATGCAGTGCCCCTCGATGCTAAGCTTTTATAACACACCAGGCTGCAATTTTGGACTGCCGGTGACGATGCTACAAATGAGAGCGTGTGTACATTTACAGTGGCTCCAGACAAAACTGTTCAGGCTGCTTTGCCCCAGCATGTTTTGTCTTCTCTGAGACCCAGAATCGAATGCAAAGCCTTTAGCCAATTCCTCACACTGACAATGTGACATGCAGCTTTCATTTTCTTGAGTGTGTTTGATGAGGGGATTAACTAAGTGCTAAGGTACAGTAGAACCCGCTAAAGGACACAGTAGTGTATTCCCCTGTAGGTCCCAGTTTCGTGAAGCTATTCAGGAAAGGATTCCTGGTGAATGCACTAATTGTTACCCAGAAAACTACATTAGGTTAAGATTTCAACAGAAAAAAAATATTATAAATGAAAAAAAGGATTTTGTATGACTCTTCCAGTAATATCATGTCAATTTTAATGAAGCTTCATTAAAGTTTTCAGATAAGTAAGAAAGATAATTGTCATTCATTAACATTGTGGTTCTACCCACAGCTGAAAAAAACGTGCTGTAAAATGTTAATAAGAGGAAATATTCAAATATATATGACTGATATGGATGGAGAAAGAATTAATTAAGCCACAAAAAACTGCATCATCGCTAGTTGAGTAAACTGTCGGGTGACAAAAAAAAAAATTAGGAGGTTGCAGTTAAATAGTATCCTTTCCAACCTTGATGTGCCTAAGTAGTAGACCACATGCAAAAGCAAGAGGTCACTTAGGACTCAATTCTGACCAGAACAGCAGCTCACACTCCTCCCACAGAGGTCTCTGTGTCTTCTGTGCTTATCCAAGGACAGAGCAGGGTCTTCGTCATTTAGGACATCTTTTGCACAGCACAGTTAAAGAGAATAATTTGGCCCTGACTGTAAGATCATTCTTGATCTCGGAGGGCTAAATTTAGCTCTGAATGTGCCATAATGTAGTTTTCTGCTGTGATAAAATTTGCCTTGTTTCCACTACTGTTGAATCAGGCAAGTAAAAGAAAAATTGCAAATAACTCAGTGTTTTCATGAAGATTATCTTGAGTTTGAGCATGCCACTGTTCCAATAGTTGATATACTATTAATATTGATGTAAAAGGAAAAATGGACTGATTGTTTTGTGGTTTTGAAGATATACTGATTTTTGCCTGTTTATGCAACCTGAGTTCTGCAATTCAGTGTCTTTTAGTAACTGGAGTTCTGTATATATATATATGAAGAGCGGGTTTAAATTACTGACTTTTTTTCTTGTTCCTGACTGGGCCTCCAGAAGCAAATCTTGCAACTGAAGTTTCAGTGAGGAGGAAAATATCCCTGCTAAAGTTAGAATCACTCATGAAGAGGCGCCTACAATATAAATAATCACAATTGTTAGGGCTAAGAGTGCCTAACCACTGCAATACTTTTATCATTCTTCACATAAAATCTTTTATAACTAGATATTTCACCACAATATCAGATATTTCTTCCAAAAATATAATCTATAACCAAACCACCTGGTTTTAGTGTGGTTACAAGTTTTTGACTATTCACCTAAATATTTCTCTTTAAATAGCTTATTCTATTTCTGAAACAGAGAGAAAAGTTGCAAGTAGCACATCTCATTAGTGGCAGAACTAAAAGACCCCACATAATGGGGCAAATCAATGTATTGAGGGAACTGGTAATCAAGAAAAATAAGTGTTTTGATAGTATGTTCCACAAGTCATTGAATTTCATTTAAGTAATCTTCTAAAGAAATCTGCTAATTTGAAAAAAACACTGCCTAGGACAGATCTCTTCTTCATTCAATGAGAACCCCAAAGTGTTTATTTTTCCTGAAATTTATGCACTTCATTGGCCGATATTAAAATCACTTTGTGCTAATATAGATTTATAGCAAATGCTCCTAAAATATGCAAAAAAAAAAAAAAAAAGAAAAAGAAAAAGAAATGTAGCCACAAATGAATTGATTACAATTATCCTTTGTATTCCTGCAATTAAACACATAACTAGAAAATACTGCTGTCATTTAAATCTCTAGGAAATGCTTTGTTAACTTGCAGTTAATAACAATATAACAATACAGTGCTTTTTCATTGAAACACTTTTCTTTCTTTTCCCCAGAAATATCAATAAGAGACCTTCTGTGTTGTGCTGCATGCAGCATTAGAAGCATTCTCTGTTGACTGGTTTTATAAAAAAATACAGCCGCACATATTGCCAGGAAGTTTTGGGTTGGTTTGGTTTGTATGTTTAGTAGCAGATGATTCAGTTCTTTGCTGTTCATAACAGCTGAGTTGTGTGTTTTAAGGGCATTGTGTGTCTTTAGAAAATGCACTATTTTGTGCCTGAAGTGCATTCAAAACTCCCTGTGTGTGTGTGTGTGTGTGTGTGTGCAGGGCTCTGCCCTGGTACCAGTCCACGTTTCTGTGCCTGTTGTTTGGAGGAGACGGGTGGTTCCACCTGCCCCACAGGGTGGTCTGATGAGTGAAACATTCCTGGTGGGAGATGGTAGGGGGAGAGGGACACTTTGCCACTGGCAAATAGTCTCCACATCCAAAAAAGTTAGAAAATTATCGCTGTAGGAACAAAGATGCTACATAGCAGGATGTGACACAGGATATGCTGTACTGGTCGTAAATCACAAAGCAGCTGAACTAATCTGCACGTAAGGAAAATAGCACTCTAATTCTCTGTTGAAAATCCAGACAACATTCTCACCTTGCATTTCACTGCTCTGGTGCTACTCTACAAAGGAGAAGAAAACTGATTAGCAAAGTGTTAATCCAATAATTGTAACAAATAATTAGCTTTGTAATAATTAGACAGAGAAGCATATAGAATAAAAATTACATCAAACATGAATTCTCTCCCTTCTCCCTCCCTATCACATTCACAACTCGGTATTTGGGTACAAATATCTTTTATAGGAGACGACAGATAGTGATTTCTTCTTAACATATGAAAATATTCAAAATAAATAAATAAATTGTAAACCTAATACCACTGTGAGCTGAACACTCAATAAAAATAGCAAGGCCAAGATGTTTTCTTTGACCTTCCTTTCTTCTCATTATCCCTTCCTCAGGACATTCACTCCTTGTTGTGACCCTTTGTAATTTCTCTTTTATTATAAATTGTTAATATAAAAATGCTGTGGCTCATGAAGCTTCGGGTTGATAAATGCCATTCATGTCAGAAATAAAATCAGATTGACATGCCAGAAGAAAACACTTTTAAAACTGGTGAGTATTCAGCTCTGGATAGGATTCCCTGGTGCTTAGACCATCTCACCTTAATATATCTCTTAGGTGTTTGTCAGCTACAGCATCTACTGTTGCGGTTTTAAGGTTTGTCATGAATGGTGCTTAAAAAACCATTTTGCATTTCAAATTTTATGTGGATTTTTGTACTTGAGTTGAAGCCATGTAACGTGACTAACAGCTAAGAAGAGGGCAAAATGTTTAAAGTAGAAATAAACTGGAGATGGCTTGTCTGACCAAGGGGGACACATCACCTGGCATGGAAGCTGCCATACAAACCACTGTGTGGATGAGCTACACCAGCAATGCCCGGGCACCTAGGGAGATGCCCTCAGCATGAGATCAAAAGGATTATATTGCCTCATTTGGGGCCTGGTTCTTGCATTTGGGGCTCCAAGGACCAGAAGCTCTTGGTCCTTAAAATATGTCACCCCTTTTTTGTTAAGTCCCTCCTGCTGAAACCAGGAAAACTCGTTATGGGTGCGGACGCCCTGCCAAGGGGCTGTGCCTGGGGGAGAACCCCTCGTGTGTCCCCACCCCCGTCACCTCTAAAGGAAGCTGCTTCAGAGTCTCCCCTCATTTGCATGGGGAGATTTAATTTCCATCCCTTAAATATGACGAATTGCCGAGATTTCCTTCAGTTAATGCTTTTAACAGCTCCCAATAAACTTCATTAATCAGGCCAGCTCTAGGCCCAACGTGCAGCCTGGAAGCAGCTAATTTGCCTGATGAGCCCGCGACTTTAGTGAATAAACAGGTGGATAAGCCGAGGGTTTTATGGCCTTAATTACACTCTAATCAGTTCAGCACTTGGCGGGCAAAAGGGAAGAGGGAAAAAAGAGGTGGCAGCAGAAAGAGCATCGGCAGCCACTGTTTCTCAGTCCTTCCCTTCACACATCAGCTCTGCTCTCCTGCTTCACCCTCTCCTCTCCGGCTTTCCCCTTCCATTCTTTGTCTCTCCCCTCCTTCCTCCTGTTCTGTTTCCCCCTTTTTCTCTCCTCTCTTTCCACCCTCCTGTGTCTTTCACATGAAAATCATCATCTGATGGAGAGAGAGAAGCTATTTTGTTCTTTTTTTCCTGCTACTTACTGCCTCCCCTTTCCTCTTTCTTTTTTGTTTCTCTGTCCTGTCCGTACCTCGTTCCCTCTCTCCCCTCTCCCCTGCCTCTGGGCCCTGCCTCCCCCCACCACCTCCATCCCTCCACCACCGCTCCATATTCTCCCTGTCACAGTTAGGCCGCCTGACAAATCACTTCAAGGGCAGCCTAACTTTGAAGGACAAGACAAAGCTTTAGCATATGGTCCAATCCCCAGATGTTTGTCTCTCTCTCTTGCTCTCTCTCCCTCCCCTCTAAGAAGGGCTACTTGGGAAGCCCGGATTCTTTTTGTTGCCGCTCTCCTCCCTCCCCCCAAGTTTAGGCGGGGGGCTCTAACTAGCAGCGAGGGCTGCTGTTCCCTTTACAGCCTCCCCGCGGGGGAAGCGGCGCGGGCAGGGGGGAGCGGCGCTGCTTCTCCTGAAGCTCAATGATGTTTTTCATGGCACGGGGAGGGGCCGTGGCGAGAGGACGCTCCCGGCTCTGGTCGGACCTGCCTGGCATCGTCATGCCCGCTCCCGTGCCGTCGAGGGTGACAGCCGTGGGAGGCGGCGGGATGCTCCCGCATCCCTGGTACCCGGTGGGGAAGGAGAGCCCCGGCGGGGGCCGGGCCGGGCGGAGGGAGGCGGGGTGGGAGGGAAGGAGGGGGAGCAGCCATCTCCTCCCAAACTCGGAGCACTCTGATCTGCCTGGTTTCCCGTGTTTACTTTCAGGATTCAGCTGAAAACAGCTGTGCCAGCCGGCCATCCCCCAGCAAAGGCGGCAGCGAGGGTCTGGCGCGGTTCCCCCGGCCGGCTTCTCGCCCCAAGTTTTGTCCTTCAGTAAGAGCAGTCCCTCGCACCGTGCTCCGGCCGGCACCGAAACTAAAACGCCGGCCCGCCAGCCACTGACCGGGCTTTAAAACCCCGCAGAAAGCTGCTCACGAGATGACCGTGGCTCGGTCTGGCCGTGAGAAAGGCCAGCTGAAGAAAAGGGCATCGCTGCTCGTGTAGCAGGCTCCTAAAAACACAGGGCTCCTTAGGAGCAAAACGTATTTTTCACTTCCAAAAACTTATTCTGGGAAGGATTTGTTTGAGCATTTTATCTTGGCTGTCAAAAGCATATTAGGAGAATAAAAGATTGTATTCTCCAGTACCCCCTTCTTAATACAGTTTTTCATCCTGTACGTGTAACAATATTGAGACTTAAAAAAATGAACTGTCACAAAAGGAAAATGGATTTCATCTTCGTCTGTCTGTGTTCAGAAGGATTAAAACGTTCCTATTATTTTGGAGGCTGACACGATTTTCACTTGAAATTTGCATGGGTGTCTTTATGATGTCTCCTGTTTAATTTGTTTTTAGCTGTGCTAATTAACACTTTTCCACACCTTTATAACAGATATCTGTAGTGTATATTCAATTTGATTTTAAAAAACCCTTGGTTTATATGATCAGCATATATTATTAGATGTTACACATTTTTTATAAAATCAAACACAGTGCATCCTTTGCAGAGAGCATTTCCTTTAGACAAAACAATATTTCTTGCATATGTGAATTTTTAAAGTGGAGAATTAGTTTAATCATCTTTTAAGTGCATTTACTTAAAGCCTTTTTGATCAAAAATAATTATGAGGAGGTGCCTCTTTTGTAAAATTATCAGTGTAAAGGACACCTTTGGAGAAAGTTATACAATGACTTGTCTTTTCATGTTCAATATTTTATGGCTCTAAGAATGCTGAGTGTACGCAGTGCTAGCCTTTTCTCTGTCGTGTTGTTATGATAAACTAAAATTCCGATGCAAATTCTTGGGTGTAACGGAGGAGAAATGGACAGCAAAAACTTGCAGCTTTTGCGTGCAGTACCCAGATTAAATTGGCCGCCCCTTAATCAAATTACATCGTGTATAGTTACGTTGCCTTGATGGAATCTGGGGTCTCACTGTCCTGCAGTTCCTTTCTGGGTCTGCGCCCTGCATTGCTGGTTGATAATCAAAGCGAATTAAGATATTTTTTAAAACGCGTGACAATTTCCCCCCACCCCACCCCTCCCAAGTTCTGCAAATTCTCAAAGTGGCCCTGGAGAAATACAAATGCACAAAGCGACAGGCGAAGCCGAGCCTGTGCTCAGCACTCCATCATTCCTTGTCACAGGCGCAGCCACTATGCATTATCCTGCCGTGATTGATAGAGTGGGTTTGTGCAGGCTGGGGAGCTGGGCATGGCTCAGATGGGGCCCTGTCGCCCTGGCTCCCTTCCATACAACCTGTAGGGAACAGGAAAAACTTTGCTGGGATTGCCACTTCAGCACTGGTCAGAAATTTTGCTTCTGCGCCCACAGTGTAAAGGTCGTATTTCCGAAAAGGTAAACATAGCTTTTAGTCCTACTGCTCCAAAAGCAGGAGGCAGAGGAAAGAAGGACAGATCCTGCTTACATGAGAAATATCATGATAATGAAATGGCTTTCAGGTTGTCACAAAGTTTGTTTCTTTGCTTTATTTGATAACTTCTTTGGTGGGGAGTGTACTCAAAGGCTTTTCCTCATCTTTCAACTCATTTATTCATCAGAAGGAGCTGACAGAAGGCCCACACTGTCAGTGCAGCGCTGCCCTTTTAACATTAATCTGGTGTCAGTGTTACTGGTCAGAAGAATAGAATAAAATGTAATAAAGTAGATTGTTATATGCAAAACCAAAACATAATAAAATTCTATTCCCAGGATACAGGTGACCAGAAAGTTTACCTAAAGGGGCTATTATTGCTGTAGGATAGAATGTAATAATTTATGCAGTTAGAATCTTTGACACATTTTTGTTCAGCTGGGGAGAAGAGTTTAGGTTTCTTCTCCTATGATCATTCAAGATCTTGACTAATTGATGTGAGATCAAAGATGACAACAATCTCACCAGTGTTATGTAAAACTGTAATATCCTCCAGTTCCTTCATTTCTTTCTGAAATGGCCAAAGGCAAAAAAATTTGCATAAGAGGTCTCAAGTTTTAAAATGTAAAATTTCTTTCACTGGGACTTCTGCATGATCCCCAAAGATTTCTATGGATGTTTACAAATTTAATCAAAATGAGCATATAAATATTATTGCAAGTGATTCTGAGGGGGGAAACAGAGCTTTGTTTTCATTTAAAGTATTAACAAATTGAAATAATATGGAATGACACTTTTAAAATGTCATTTTTGAGTTCACATCCATATTTTTAGTGATTGCTTGCTGGAAGGGGCCACTCTCAGATGCTAATTGATGAATCCTAATTTATCATCCTGTAAACTCTCCCCATCCCCCATTTGATTTCTCTAGGCAAAACTGCCTTGAAATAGGAAAGAAAGGAGGCTGTGTATTCTACCTCAATAAAGGAAATTGTGAAAAATGTTTTCTACTACAAATTGCTTTAAAAGTAGTCCTTGTATATTTTTCTGTGTGGTTTTGGTGTTTTTTTTTTTTTTTTTTTTGCAATACTGCTAACAAACAAGAAGGTTAAATGCATCAGCACTCATTTTAGACTCTCATGTGCTACAGTTTGTGCATTTAAATAATTTGCAGGGAGTTTTATTGACTGCAACACCAGCATGTGTGCACCCACTTTAACACCCTTGCAATTTTGGAAAGATCACTTTTATGTCATGAGAATTTTAGCTGAGAAAGGAGTATTTTTTACTTGACATCTGAGGCCTTTTCAATGGGGAAGAAAAGTATCAGCCTACTTGTCCATTTATTAGTGTATATATTTGTGTGCAGACATGATTTGTGTATAACCTGTGCTTGCACAAATGAGTTTTGCTATTTATTTTTTTAAACATGAAGTCAAGATGGCAAGATCATCCCAAACTTCTGTTCTTCCCCCGGACCTCACCTGTCTTGCAGCATTTTAGAATACGTTCCCCTTGAACATTTACTTCATGAGGGATACTTAACTGTGGTTTAAAACCCTGCCTTTGCAAGTGTGTTATACCTAAACGTGAAAATGTGAAGCAGCTACTTAAAAATGCTTACCACTGTAGAATAATTAACATCACCCTGGAGTAGTACATCATAGCTAATTCAGTGAGCCCTGCTTTACAGCTGCCACCAAGCAACAAGCAGTAGTTACAAAATGCTCACGTATCAGGATATTCCTTTAACACCTCATTTATTATTGTAACATGAAAAATGTCCCCTTCCATTTATTATGATATCACTGCATTAAGGGTCTTAGTCACAAAGAAATGATTTGTATATGCACACATATGAAGGTGCAGTTTTCTTGTAAAACACAGAGAATTTGTCTAACGAGTTATCTTTGATGCAAATGAAATGGATATGTATTGAAAGGGAGATGTCAAGAGTTGAAAAAATAGAGTTGTATGTATAGGTAAAAGATAAGGGAGTAATTTTGTGCTTTTCTCTGTGTCTAATGCTTATTTTCTGTGAACAAACACGGGCAAAAAGCAGCTGTAAACAGAGATGAGAAACACAGACAAACAGACACGCAGGCACACACGAGTGTAGGTGACAGTCCATTGCCTTTATAAACATATGATAGACCCAGAGGCAAATTCAAAGCTGCCAACACAACTACTAAATGAGTCTGCCAAAGAGCCAGATGCTGCAGCTGGAAAAGCATTTTCATTGTCTTAGCAGCTGCATACAGCAAGTGCTATCCCAAAAGGAGGGGAAGGGATTGGGAGCATGGTTATCAATTAAATGGTGCCCAGCTCTGCTTCTGTGGGTGTGTGCTTGTGGGGGCCTATGTGTGCAATTATGACAGCAACTATGTTTACTAGGGGGAGAAAATTATTATTTTTTATTTTCTAGTGGCTTCTTAAAGGCCAATAATAGAATTGTTTGGAGAGGTCATATTTTAAAGAACACTAAGATGACTGGTTCTGATTTTCTGGTTTTTTACAGTTGCTGGCTCAGAGAGAGCAGACCAAGGCTCACTTGAGAGCTGTTTGGGATCCACATGAAGATACAGCCTTCCCTCCCACATCCCCTACCCCTACACTACATGGAATTTTGATTTGGGGAAATAATTTAGGGTAGTTCAAATGTTGTCAAAGTACAGTTTAATGACTACAAGGCTCAAAGAGGATGTTTTATTCAGAGCCCCAGAAAGTAACCCTCTAACTTTAACTTGTGCAGGGCACTTGTAGAGCGGGGGTGACTGGGAGAGCCTGCATGGCAGAGAGAGCATGTGGTTTCACAAGGACTCAGGGCACAGCTGAACCACTGCTTGAGTTAAAGAACAAAAGAAAACTGAGAAAATCTGTGCTGTAGGTCTTTCACCTAGAATAAAAAAGGGGAGAAAGGTGAGAGGGAATGGAGGCAGCCATCCACGTTTTTCTGGTGAGCAGCCTGGGTTCTGCACTACCATGCTGCTCCATCTGGCCCCTATAATGGCTGTGCAGGCCCTGCTAGCACGAGACAGTATATATTTGAATTTACAGTGACTTGCAAAGACAGATGTGTGCAATTTGTAAGACTGGTCTATGCACAATTAAGAAACATGGTAGCTGAAGTGATGTTCCCATTCTTTTTCTAAGGAGCTGCACAGATCTGTGCTGTGAACTAATGAAGAAGTCTTTATACAAAATTAGAGATTGGGAAACTATGTGCTAAAGCCTCCTTGGCTAGATAATTACTTTTTTATCATTATAATAGCCTGTCATACTAATAAAGTTTTTTTTTCCCCAAAAAAAGTTCATCAACTCTGCAAGAAAGTGGACTAGAAGACAAAATCAATTGAAATCATTATTTCACAGGCTAGATATATTTTAAAATGTTTCCCTTTAAGTGGTTGTATATCATTACATGCGATTTGTATTATAAAAGTGGTGAATTGTTAAAAATCCCAACCAATGAGCTAAGAGTGTATCTTGGCTGGTGTACAGTACAGATAGTGCCCATGTGTATGTATATCCATATATAACTGCTTCTGGAGGAAGCTGACTTGGGCATGTATTAAAGTATTGAATCTGAGAGTGTTGCATAAATTTGCTTTCAGATTTGTCTCGAGGAAAAGAGAGGAAAGGAACTGTCTGCAAAAGAGTAGTTGCTCATTTTCCTGCACTTAATTTTTACTGGGAATCTATTATGTTCAATATCCAGTATAAGCAGGACTACATAAGAGTTTTCTCTTTAAAATAATGGTGCACAAAGAATGTGAGTTCCACCACACTCAGAAATGGCAATTTTCTTTCTAATAAAATATTCACAAACAGGTAAGAGATTTTCAGTAAGAAAATACTGCTTTCATACTTTTGCCATGCTATCCTTCCCTCCCTGTCCCCCCGTTTCTTTTCTTTCTCTTCTAGATTTAGTGGCTGCTTCATTTTGTTTTCCCTAAGTCAGCCCTGGAGTAGAATGCTCCTAATCCAGAAGAGGATGCAAAGAAGTGACAGAATTGCAGATGGAGCTGGAATAAAAAGGAAAGAAAAAGAGAAGGCAGTGTCCTACAGGGGAAGTTGCAAGGTAGATAAAGAACTTTTGTTCTCCGTTTGGTGGAACAGTCGTGTCTCCCAGTAGGCTGAGCAGGCTGGCTGATACATCCAGAGGGGACGGGTGTCAGGCTGGTGCAGATGTCAGTGGCTGCCAGTGAGTGATTGCACCATCAGCCTCCTACCGTGATCCATCATGCGGGCCCAGCCGGTGAGGAATCACAGCCTCAGCAAGGTGCTGAGCCCAGCAACATATCATTAAACAAGGTTACCACCGGCAGATTTGTTCCCATGATCAATCTGGTCAATAACCGTTCCACCTCGCTGTGCATTTTCCCCCCTTAAAACATAAACAAGTATTATGAAAGTGGTGGCAAAACAATGTAAAGCCATAAGAAGACTTCATTTCTCCAATGGCAAGCTGCAGGTTTCTTGTAAATCCCTTATAAATCAGGAAAAAATAACCTTTCCTACAAAAATTTATTCTCAGACTAAGCCTCTGAGCTAATTTGTATTTTATGACTTGAAATTGTTTATTTCTGAATCATTCTTGGGTGGATTTTTTTTCTTGCTAATTCAACCCCCAGCATGTAGCTCTAATATGTATTAGGATGTGGTGTGCTGTGTAATAACTATGGCAGTTTAGAGTTATCCATAAGAAATCTCCCAGAAGATGGAAATAAAACACTTCTGTTATTGCTCTGCTTTCATTCTGGTTTCTGGTATTAACCCTCTGTTAGATCTGAACAGCTCTCCTCCCACCCTGGCCCACCCAGCATCACTGTGCTGTGCAAACATCCTCGCTTACAAAATCCTTGTGTTTGTGTTCATGTGAGTGCCAAAACCTCCTCTGTATGCTCACAGGACTGATGTTTGCCTTTCCTGCTATGATGGTGGGCTCCAAACTCCTGGGCAGCCATTGGGAGATCTTGGAGTCCCGCATCAGACAGAAGCTCACCAAGAGGGCTATTAATACAGTCTTTGTGCTGCACTCAAGTGGTTATGATATGAGAGGTGAAGGCCAAATCAGAGAGCTTTATAAACTCGTAGGCAGCAACAAATAAGCTGAATTTCTCCCCAGCAGGCTACTAAGCTTTGGAAAATGAATAAAGGAGGCTATGGGGAAAAACAGAGCTGGTGTTCCTCCATCATCTCTTTTATGCATGCAGCAAAATCCTGTACTGATCAGAAACACAGAAAGGGTTGAGAGAGGGTTGTCTATGGTACGCACAAAAGTAGACTATGACATGCTGTCCTGTCTTCTTTTTAGCATCTTCCAATCTTTAGATTTTCCTTTAGGAAAAATAAGCCAAAGAAAACCTCTGCTGAAATGGAAAGTAGTTCTGAGATGGTGTTTCCACTGGTTTGACTAAATCAGTTTTAACGTTTTCCCATGTAGACAGGCTGACCATGCCTGTGAATGAATGGCTGCTACTGAACCTGCCTGACCTTCCATCAATAAGGGTGAGGCTGAGGGCTCAGGGAAAATGTGACACATGCTCTCCCCTCCTTTGTACTTCAGGTCAGAAATTGCCCGGGGTGCGATGTCAGCACCTCCAGCCAGACCCGTATTCCCCACAGCCTCCCAGCCGTTCACGCTCCATCACTGCTCTCAGCCCAGGGGCTCCTCAGCATCACTGGTTCCTCAGTCACAATGCTGGTGCTTTCCCAGGCACCAAGGAACTGTGCTCCTTCACAGGCCCCCAGACATCTCAGGCTTGCTGTAACTGTAGTCCAGAGCCTGCAACATATTGGGATGATTGTAACAACAAGTTCTTGCTTATGGGCAAAAAGGACAAGTAAAGCCAAGGATTTATTGTGAGCACAACTGATATCCTGGCAGTCAGATCAAACACTTGTTATTAGTGTGGTAATTCAGTTCTTACAGAAAGGGGAGAGAAAGCAAGCAGAGGAGAAAAAAGAGAGAGAGAGGAAGGAAGGAAGGAAGGAAGGAAGGAAGGAAGGAAGGAAGGAAGGAAGGAGAGAGTACTACTGAATGGAAATAATAATAATAATAATAATAGTAATAATAATAATGTTAAATAGTTGTGCACATTTCCTAGAACCTTCCCATTTTCCCGGTGCTATGCTCACCCTTCCACTGCTCCTTTGGGTCCTAGGGTCAATGTCTGCAGCCTGTGGGTGTGTGGGTGCAGTGAGTGACCAGCAACACGGGTCCTTCCTGGGGAGGAACAGGGAGTTATGTTGGTAGTTTCTTCCTCCTCACTTGAGGATCCCTTTTGGACCATGTTTAAATGTTTACTATTTTGCTTTTACACCTTGGGCTTCAACTCTGCATTACACAGGGCTTTACTATATACAGTGCCTTTTATGTATGTTGAATACTATTTCTTTCTCTTTGTTACCCCTGAAACACATTCAAGACAGTTCTAGGTCAATATTTCTGTCACTGATGGTTGGTGACAGAACAGTTGCTCATAGCCTTGGGGTGTCCAGTGCCAAACTTGAGCCCCATCTCTTATCATCCCATGCTTGCATCATCTTCACAGCTTCTTGTGTTCTCAATTCCTTAAGGCATCTTTGCTGGCACACCAGATCAGTGTTTCTCTACACTACTTCATTGTGGTAGAGTCCTAAGTATCTCATCCTGCACAGAAGAATTGCTTAATTGTTAACTAAATAAAAACTATGGTTGTACTATCTAAAATAATTTAAAATCACCAGTCATACTGTAATAATTTTAGATAACTGAAAGCGTGGATAAGTCTCCAAATCTAGGCTGGCAGAATGATTATGAGGTACCAGGTGCTTCCTAGGCTGTCTCTTAGTTGGATGTCTCATTAAAGTATTCAAGAACCTTCTGTGTTTCTGGTCGAGCAGAAGCAGAACTGGAGCTCCTCCCATGAGTTCTGATGCTTTCTTTGGCACTGAAGTCCATAAAAGTGACCAGAGGTTTGGAAATGTTACCTGAATGTTTGGTTTTGAAGCAGTTTGGGACCTTGCAGTTTGGAGTTCACATCCCTAATATGAAAAGACATTTCACAGCATTGAATATTTTAAAATAATACATTTCCTTATGTTACAATTTAAAAGTGGATCATTCACTGCCTGCACGTGCGAGTTTGAGAGGAGCTTTTATATTATCATATTATGGAAATAAATTCACGGTGATAAAGAATCAATCAGTTGTGGTGGGCTTTTTATCCATGTTTGTTTGCTTGTTTGTTTGTTTGCTTATTTGTTTAACCTGCAGTGAATTCATCTGTGGCAATCATTGCTGGTAAAGCCAGCATCAAGACCTCATCCCCACGCTCTGCCAATAGGGGACTCCCAGCCTGTATTGATATATGCACTAGAGAATTGATTGCCTGCCTGAGTAGATAAGAACATGTATTGTTCTTCAGTGGGTGTAGTGCATTACTCTTTCCTGGCTAATGTGATCTCAGAATCCTTCTCAATAACACAATTCCACCAATCAAACCAGATGACAAAATATAAATTTTATGGAGTTGTAGTCCTCAATTCATAATCCTTTGTAAAAGACAAATACGGATGAGTGAAGTTTCCCATAATGAAAAAACCATAAAATTTCAGAGTCAGCCAAGGTTCTCTTTTTGATGCATTTCTTATGCTCATTCTTCTATCTTTTCTACAGATTTAATTTCCTTTTTCTGACAGTAATCCTGTGATTGTAGATCTAATTTTTCTCTTAGTTAGTAAAGAGCAAGTCCCAGAACTACCGAAGCTATTTAACGTGGTTAACACCTGAATGAGTTATGGCTTCAGTGCTGCACTGGTTGTAGATTCCTCATAGCCATGAGTGGCTCTTGTGGTACAGGAATATCAATGATTGAAGAGAAGTCTGGTAATAAATAGTCAATAATTCTGTAAAAGGATTTAAAACATGAATTACATTTACCTTCATATTGTTACCAGTATTTTTTCTTTGTTACTAATTAGAAGCTGAAGGACATAATAAACTTTTACTGTTAAACATGTATTTCTCATCAGAGTTGTATGCACATTGTTCCACTATAAAGTTATTTCTAACTCTGCTTTTTAAAGGTGGGTATTAATCTGCTCGCATCCAGATCCCAGAATGTCAATACCCCTTTAAACCCACAAAAATAGGGAACTTCTTTATCCTATCCAATAGAATATAATTCAAGGTCAAACTAAAACTTTGTTTTCATAATCAAAACAATATTACAGCAATCCTGAATTCCCTGTTGCAAACCACAGTAATGTGCAGTCCATAAATCAGAAATTCTGTAAAAATATACCAGCTACATCTTAGTTAAAATTTATTCTCTGTGGAAGTTTTGTTTGAAAATCAATCAAAGAATTTTTCAAATTCAACTGTCATCTGCTGCCCTCTATAAATTTAACCCTGACAGAATACACTCTGCATGGTATATGTACAAATGTTTTCTTGAAACTTCAATAACAGAGAGAACAATACGTAGTGACAGGAGGGAGTGAAGAAAATTGTCACAAATAATGCAGAACTAGAATCCAGAATTAACTTCTACAGTTAATTTCAATAGATTTTTTAACTATTCCAAAACGAAAGGAGAGGAGAGGAGAGGAGAGGAGAGGAGAGGAGAGGAGAGGAGAGGAGAGGAGAGGAGAGGAGAGGAGAGGAGAGGAGAGGAGAGGAGAGGAGAGGAGAGGAGAGGAAAGGAAAGGAAAGGAAAGGAAAGGAAAGGAAAGGAAAGGAAAGGAAAGGAAAGGAAAGGAAAGGAAAGGAAAGGAAAGGAAAGGAAAGGAAAGGAAAGGAAAGGAAAGGAAAGGAAAGGAAAGGAAAGGAAAGGAAAGGAAAGGAAAGGAAAGGAAAGGAAAGGAAAGGAAAGGAAAGGAAAGGAAAGGAAAGGAAAGGAAAGGAAAGGAAAGGAAAGGAAAGGAAAGGAAAGGAAAGGAAAGGAAAGGAAAGGAAAGGAAAGGAAAGGAAAGGAAAGGAAAGGAAAGGAAAGGAAAGGAAAGGAAAGGAGAAAAACAATTCTCATGGCTCACAAATGATGTTATTATACCAGAATTTTAATTTTTCTTAAGCTAAATCCTCATTACAGTCAACGGGGAGTTCTGCGGAGAACTGAATGGAGCAATACAGTCCATGGAATGGGCTGATTGAGGAGGAATATTGCTGTTGATAGCGGCCATTTCACAGCACTTGTCATTACCTTTCAATGGCAATAAGGTTATGAGGAAGCAGGGCTGTGAAAGATGTCCTTCCCAAAGGTGGGACGTGGCTCCATGCCAGACTTCATAGGCAACTGCAACCAGTTTGGAAATTGTTTCTCAGCCAAAACAAGCTACAGTCTCAGGTTTTTAAAAGAAATAAAATGTACAGATGTTGTCTGTCAACAACATCAAAAATTGTACCTAGATGATCCAAATTCACTCCAAATGAAATAGTTGCACTCATAAGAATGTAGAGATCAGTCAGCTGCATGTTGTCAGTAAGTCCTCACTGAGGTGATTTTTCCTATTTTTCCTATTTTCTTCCCCTCTAAATCAAGAAAATGTGTGTATCTTTGAACAGTTATCCTTTTTTTAAATTTTTTTTCCTCACCTTCTTCCCCTCACCTCCAAAATGCCTTATATTTGTTAGTGTCTCTATAATATTTTGCTCTGAGGCATATTACCCCTCCATTGATTGTGTTCACTGCTGTCCAAGCCAGATTTAATTCATAATTTTCTAAAATATATTAACCTGAACAAAACCTGTGTTGTGCACGAAGTCCTTTAGTCATTACTAGGTTGTCATTCCAAATTTCAAATCAACTGAAATTTAAAAATCACAATGTCTCTTTAGTGTTATTTTGGGGAACCATGGCTGGTTTCAACATCCAAGATGCACAAATTCAAAATTTTCCGTAACAATGAGACTGAAGAATTAAAACAATGAAGCAACATTGAAACCAAATCTTTAGAACAAAGGAAGATGAAATTAGGAGAATAAATCCACCAGTAGAAATGTATTCTGCTTATATAAAATGAAACAAAATCCATACCTGTCCCTGGATAAGCCTACTGATGCTTTTGGGTTGTATTCCAGTTTTATAAAATGTTTTCCTATTCCCTTTTCCTATTTGGGGAAAAGAAATAGTCCAGGGTGGTCAAAATATGCTGGTATGCCATAATAACACTTGAAGCAGGCAGAGCAGAATCTCCCATGGAGAACATTTGCAATGCAATAGCAGTATTCAAAATTCTGTACTAGTTCCTCTGAATCCCATTTCAAACACAACTCACACTTACACGGAATATGGACTGACCATGAGAAAACAGTAAAACTGACTGTACACAAAGTTGTCTGTAGGGGTGAGTAACCTGAACAGAAAGGGAATGCTGCTTTCATTATTCAGTTCTTTCATTTCTAATAATTCATGGTGCTAGGAGAACACGATTCTAAGTGAGCTATAAAAAGTCTAAAAGCAAACAGATACATAAAATTTGTGGATTCATTAATAACCCACATATAATGTAACCCACTATCAGGAGCCAAATTCTGAAGCAACTTTCCAAACCTGTTACCTACCTGTTCTTTACTTTGTGCTGTGCTACCATCACATCATAGAACAGTTCAATTTTTTTTTTTTTTTTTTGACTGCCATTAATGTAAGTGGCCATTGCATTTCTGGAATATTCCCCAGCTCATATTTACATTATGGAAATCTCCACCTCAACAGGAGAACAGGGCTGAAATACATTAAAGAGGGACCCTTCTTATCCTGCTCAGCCCATTGCAAGGTGACCACCAAAACTTATGTAGCATTGAGAATAAAGTACATTTTGCTAGAAGCTGAAAAGAAAATACATTTCATGTGGTGAAAACTCTGCACACACATATAGGAGCATGGAGAGACAAGGAATGGCAGGGAGACCCCAAATATCCCCCTGCCAGGCCACTCCCAGATCTGGCACAAGAGTCACCAGCCCATTGAAGGCCCACCTAAGCAAGGCTAGAGGAGAAGAGGGCAACAATTGCATCCAGAAAACAGGCAGGAATCTGCCTCATCTGCAGAAGTTATTAGAAGTCCTTGTTCATACATGGAAACAGGAGCACTAAGAGCAGAGAAAAAAAGTCTGACATTCAAAGGCAGAATGGAGGAAATAAATTGGTCTTAACATTGAACAGATTGGGACCAGGAACCACGACACAGAGATAAACCCAAAGAATTTGGTGAGATCACTGATCTTATCCAATAGATCTGGGTTTGTGAAAGAGAGACCCTGAACATCAAGGACAGCTGTGCTTGAGTGTGTAGCTATCATGCTGAGGGCATTCTTACAGCACAATTATATGCTGTGAGGAAAAATAAAAGTTTTTGTTGCTACCAGCCTTCCTTCTTAAGATGCCCATCCTCATGGCTTGCTTTGCCTTCGTGATATTCCAATTTTCTTGTGTCTTGTAGCAGAGAGAGCCATAAGCCTATCAGCTCAGTGCCCAGCAACAAGACCTTCCCTGGCTGAACATTGTACCACCAGCTTGGGGTTATCAGAGTGTGTAGGGATAGCCAGGTGGCTTATCAGAGACCTTGAACTTGCTACATGGTTAGAAAGACTGCTTGATGCTTTTATCACAGATGTTTCTTTGCCTGGAGTGTTCTTCCTGACTTGGCCTAAATTCTCATCAGGAAATTATTTTACATACTGATTAAAGTCAAGCAGTCTATTAATGGGAACCTGATTATCATCCATCTTTACAAATACTCACAGAAAAAAATAGATTAAAAAAAAGGGAAATACATAAAGAAATTTTATGTTTGTTATTGGAATTTTATCATGCAGAACTTTTTCACTTCTTCAGTGCCAGGAGCAGAGCAAATTAGGAAGTGACAGAGAAGCAGGGGAGATTTGTTGGAGGTAGGAAAACTTTCCATCTATTCGTGGTGAAATAAAGCAGTGTTTTGAAAACTCTGCAAAGGAATTAGACCTTTCAAGTCACCTGGAGATACTCCCCTTGCTGCTGCTTAAGGACAGCTATCTGTACACAACAATGGACTATCATAGTGCTGTCCTTACTGCCAAAGATACTCCTTTGATCATTCCTATGTCCTAGGATGCTGGAATCTTCTTTTTCTTCTCTCATTTTCACTTTTTCTTTTATATATATTTATGTAAAGATATAGATATATGTATATTCATATTTAGATATACATACACATACTTCATGCAAAATTCTTTGTGAAACTATATCAAATAAAAATATTAAATACATCAGTTGCATGTAAATACACAAATATACATGTGAATATGCCAGTCATATGCATATAATGTTGCCAAATTAATATAAGTGTTACATGCTATCATATGTGAATGAACAGGTGAACATTTTCTAATTATTCTTTTCTAACACCACATTCTGCAAGGTTGGATTTTGCATTTCTCAGAACCATCCCTGCCTGAAACAGAGCAATAGAGACAAGGATGCAAATTAGTACATTGTTACCTTCCAAGACTTATTCTGCATCTGTATGAAAAATATAGCTAATATTCATAATATTTGGGAAATTCTAGTTACCCTTTTCTCATTTTTCTAATTCATCTTTGAAACTCAGAGATGCAGGATGCATAGGAAAAAACCCAGCTGACCAATATTGAAGGATGAGTTTAATCACGTTTGAAAAATGATAAAATTAGAAGTTAATGTGGACAGAATTTAAGAGGACTTTGCACCTTCGTAATTAAGACATAAGATGATCATCAGACAAGGTCAGAAAAGCAAGTTTAAGTCCATTTGTGAGTATGTGCCAATTTGGCAGATACCCTACTTCTGAAACATTCCTTTCTGGCAATGCTTGGAAGATATTTTCAAGAAAGATTATGTCATTAACCTGTTTCAGTATGTAAACCTTTATGATAGAACTTGTATATCTTTATTGAAAACCTCTGCTTTATTTAAAATGCATTGAATGACAAAATGGAAACAAGCAGTGAAGGAAATGTGATACTGCTGATTTAAAACTGCATCTCCCCCAACACAAACATTCCCATGGTTACCATATCTCCTTTTTTCTGGATGGGTTCTCTGCAAAGCCTCTCTACACACCTGATTCCCCACTTGTGACCTGGCCACAGTAAGGGCCAAAATAGTCACAATGGGTGGTGGTAAAGATGTCTCAATACAGGTTTAGAGGAGCTTCGTACAGACTTTTGCTCACAGACACAAAATGTTTGCCAACCATTCAACTGCGCTTTGTTCTATCCCTAATACTGTAAGTCACAGAGGAGCGCTCCCCATGCTTTTCCTTGTTAGTTTTTGAGGAGGCAAAATCCAGGCAGCTGGTTCCTGTCCTGTGATCACACTGTTGGCTGAGTTTTTTCTCTTGTGTATCTATGTGCTGTGCCAGCCAAAATTTACCTACTACTGCTTTCACACAGACCTCATAATCACTTCAACAACATATGCCAAATTTTTTTGCATACCTTATTCATGAGGCCTTTTCTTTCCTCGTTCACTCAGTTCATACCTACCTGTCTAACACTGAACTTCAGAAATCAGATTGTTTAGTCCTGGGGAGGGGACATGCAAAGCTCGCTCACAAACATCACACACATATTTAGAAGCTGCTATAGACATATTTCTGGTCACATCTGGATAACCTGTGTTCAGATGCTGATCATTAGCTCATCAGGAGTTCAAACAACAGAAATAAAGATTGGCTCTTTAATAAGCTCTCTAATGCAATTTTGTGGCTTTTTACCAAATCTAAATTTAGGATCCCACCTAAATGTCTGAGTGTTGTTATTAATTGAAAATTTTTTTTCCTCATACTTGTAGGAAATACATTCTTCATGTTTTACGATTATATTACCTGCCTAATCTTTTGAAGGTAGTAAGCTATGATTCTTGGATATTTGTAGAGCAAGGCTTTTATAAAGCAGTAGACTTCACTTGTGAGTTCATCTGTTTGAATCACAGGTTTTAAAACCACAATTTTACCTTTTGTATTTGGAAAAACAAAAACAATTTTCCTAGTATACTTGATTTAAAATAACTTTTCAAGCATTTTCTCTGCATTTTTTTCTGCATTTGATGCCTGTAATTATATAAGCAACTTGTTGTGTCTGAAATTAATCATCTTAATGATCATAAACTGCAATAAGAAAGTAGAACTGACAATGGCCCCAGCTAGAATTTCTAAATCCAACTTCAAATGTTTCTCCAATATCACCTTTGAGGAGTCATAAAGTACAACCCCAAGATCCAGAACATGCAGTAATGAAGTTGTAAGGCCAACCTGTGGGTAGAGACCAGGATGAGGAGAATTGTAGCTGGGCACCAGGCTTTTCTCCAGAGAGGAGGTCTGTGCTCTGCTAGAAGGAAAGGCTTCTTTCTGTGCCCAGTGGAACTGCTGGAAAGGCTGGGCAGCAGAGTCAGACCCCTTGCTGGGACTATCCAACACCCACAGACCAAAGTGCCTGGTACTGGAGATCCCCACAGGAAGTGCAGGGGCCAGGGGCACCCACACAGCTGGCAGTGAAAGGGCAGCTGTAGCTGTGGGCTGCTCAACTGGTTGAAGCCGTGTGCATGCTTGTGGACAATGTGGGGTAAACAGTGATGTTTCCATAAAGGCTTCTTTCCACACAGAGTTTTAAGAGCTCAAAGGCAGCCTGTGGATTTTAGGAAAGACCACCAATAGCTCTGTGCACCCAGAGCCCTGAGGCAGAACCGCTTTGTGATGTTCAGAGTGCAGCTGGCAAGCAGGAGCCCACACCCATCCTCATGTTGTGAGGACCTCGACTGGTGGCAGCAAGGAAGGTGCACACAGGGGCTTGTTCATTGGCACCCCCTGCTTTGGAAGGCAGAGTGCCTTTTCCCTTCCAAGTCCTGCAGAAAGGAGGTCCTTCTGCTCCAGCTTGCATCTCATTCGAGCAGTGAAGCCTCTGTCATTGCAATGCTGATGGGAACATAATTGCTCACCTGGAAGAGGAGCACTGAGATATGAGATGCACTGTACTGAGGCTGAGATGAGGTTAGAAGAGTTGACATGCCAATAAAAGCTCCATGTAAAAATGTTTAGTTAGTATAAAAGGCAATGAGGAAAAGTCTAAGGAAGGACTAGATGTCACGACAGCTAATCCTCCTCTCTAGTATCTGACCTCTGTAAGGCTGGAAGTAAAAGAAGTTAAATGAACTCTGCATAATTCTTTGTGTTTATCTGTCATGAACCCACCTCATGATTCAGCATTTGTGTCAGCCTGTTTGGGGGAGGCTCTGCTGCGAGAGCAGAGGGCTGTGGCGGACCAGGACCGAGGCATAACCCGCTGGAATCCATGTGAGAGAGGACATTCACTCCGGTCCTGCCTACGCTTTGTCTTTTTTTCCTCACTGATGTTGCTGGCTCCAGATTCTGGGTGTTTGAGGACAGTAATTTGCCGTGCTCCAACTTTGAGGAAGAATTTTTCAATTTTTGACAAGGCCCTTAGAATCACATTGCAGAGGAAAGGGTGTATTATAATTATCAATATCAATAGTAATAAAAGTTTATTAAAGGCCATTAAAATGAAAGGGGATGGCTATAGATCCCATCACTCTGAATTGACTCCCTCCTCTTGTGTTAATTAGAAAACTCAGATAATGGTTCTATGGGGGAGTGCAGGGGAAATTTAATTACGAAAGTTTAATGGGCCACTATCTACTTCCTGCCAGATTAAAAACTGATGATTTACACTATTTTAGATACTACTGTGGGCTTGCTAACAAAACGTTGCAGAACAAAGAGTAATGCAAGACTTCATCCATAATGTTTTGCTCATTTTTAAAACAAAGATGTAATAATGCAGACCTGAAAACCAAACAGCTGTGACAGAGACATTACTGCCAAAAACTGAGAGGAATTGTGAGCAGTCTTTGTTAGGTTCATAGTTTTGTTGTTTATTATAAATAAATAAAAACCACATTTGCATAAGTAGAAATGTCTGCCTCCTCAAAAAAAAAAACCAAACCAAAGCCGGCCTAAATTAGCTAAATTAGCTGTAAGGTCGTTTTTCAGTTATTGAGGTAAGCTAGCAACACCGTTGATTTTTAAAAGTTCTAGGATTGAAATTTGTGTTCACAAACAGTCAGGCTCTTCAGTCCACGTTTTTATTCCTACCAAATTTCATGGAAATTTTTAATAAACACATATTTAGTGAATTATTATTATGCAATATTTTTTTTCTTTAAAATAAATGTTAGTTTGAAAATCTAATCAAAATGCTTATGGCGTAAGTGTGAAACAGATAAAATCAGTTGTCTGTAATTTCTCATTTTCGGAAGCCCCGGACAGCCAATTTATGGGGAGTGACGACCAGACAGAACCTCAAAATTATTCACTTTTTGGAGAAGGTTGAAATCTGGCACCTGAAATTAGTAGCTATTTTTGAAACATTAGTCTTCATGAGCTCATTATAGGAGTGATAATTCAGCAAAGTCTGAAAAGCAGCTACAGGAATCTCTCTTCAAGCCTTCTATTCTACCTGCTGGTTCCATTTAATGCAGAGGTTTGTTATGAAATTTCTGCTTCCATTTAATTCAATAGCTTACTATGAAATTTAACTCCTGTCCTTAACAAGCTCTGTTTTTAGTGAAAACACTGTATTATATTCAAGTGTGATCATGATAAATGTTCAGTTGTATTTTTTTTTTTTTAAGAATTAAATGCTTAACTTTAAAGGGATTTTCTACCAAAAAACAGTGGAGAAAAAACATTATGTATCAAATGCTGTATTTTAAAATGAGGGTTAAAAAAAAAAAAAGAGAGGAGAAGAAGTAGAAGAAGAAACAATGCCCAAAAGCAAAAAAAAGAAAAAAAAATTATAAATCTAATGTATTCTGTTTCCTTTTCTGGATAGGTTTTGGTGTCCAAAAGTTGAGAACTCAGCATTATAAAACCAGGGCCGGTTGTCAGTTCTAATTTAGGTAGATGTAGACAGTTTTATACAGCAGCTTTGTGCCTGGAGCTGTCTGTCTTACAGTCAGAGGCCCACTGTGTCAGCTGCATGTCCTTGAACATTTCAGGTAGAATGTAGCTCTGGGAATTGCCATCCTCCTGGACTTCAGGTGTGTAAACAAAGTCTCCTACCTTTACTAATTTATTACCAGGTAATGAAACAATATAAAGGAAGGGGGGAAAAACGGTACTTGAATATCAGTGTTCTCCCTACTCTTCAAAGACTTTAAACCACCTGGGTGTACACAGATTGGGAACTATGCATTATTCTTGATATTTTCCACAAAAACAGGGTTTGCCTGCCTGCACTTCAGTTTGGATTTCCCATCGTACCCCTCTGTATAACACAGTTGCCTTCAGAAAATTCTGTTCATGCAATGGGTATCAGTTACAGCTAAATGTATTTGCATCAACATAGAATCCAGCTTTTAATGAGCATAATAGCCATCTGTGTTTCAAAGGTGCATCTGAATTCAGAAATAGTGTAAAAAAACATGACAGGGCACTATGAATGTCTAGACTTCCCTTGTCTAGACTTCAGATATGTAATGCTGAATGGATATCAAAATCAAGTGGACATCCTCAGAAATATAATTGAGAAGAACACGCATAGGAACATTTGTGTGTCTTGCCTTTTATTTGCAGTGAATGATTCACAGCTAAGCTCTGTAAAGTATTAGTCAGTTCACATCACTGTAACCACCAAACCTCAGAAAAAAAAAACCAACTTATTTTTTTAGGAGTTACTTAGACAGCTGTTACAGCTATAGGACTTAATTCCATTGGCAATTTATATAAAGAGGGAGAGACAGAGAAATAAAAAACATTTAAGTCGATTTCAAGTGAGGTGTTTGGGTCTTTTTATTGCGATCCTTTATTTGATTAAGGTAGAGCTATAATTAGTCTCAATGCACTAATAAATTGCTGGTTTTTTCCAGATACTTAATAAGGACCATTCATTCTCCAAGGGGATTGGAACATGAAATCTTGCTGAAAGACTGGTGCTACAACAGAGGACAAAGAGAAAAGAGGTGAATTAACTGGGAAAAATGCCAGTTACTGTCTTGATCACATGAGTGACCATATGCTAAATGACATGGTAAAATGAATGGATGCACAGTGTGTTGATTTAGTTGCTTTCTTTTCCCTTTTCTTTCCAGTTTGATTGTGTATGATATAATTGTTCCACATGGCAGAATATCCACTGCTTCCTTACCGTGTCCACTATTGTGAGAATTATTGGAACATGATCCAGGCTTGGAGTGACACTTATTTTACTAAAACGAGGGATTGAAAACCCTGCTAAAGGAAAACAGAGCTATGAATTTCAAGGCTTCAGCACTCTGAAGTGCTTTGGGCAAGAGCCTCGACTGGAGCAATTGGTGGAGCTACTGTAACATCAGTACAACTCCTCAAACACATGTATGCTAGCGAGGGCTCTCACCCCTTTATGGTGGCTGGCATAAATTTGGGGTTGGCTGAAAAGAGAAGCCAGGGATCTTTTCTTGGCAGCTCCTGAAAAGCCAGACACTTACTCGAGTATGAATGTGGATCTGGCAACCTCTCTGCTCTGAATTGTGTCAGATCTTGGGATACAGATCTAATCCTGCAAGATGGTGAAGAGGACTCATGTACTGCCCAGTGTGTTGGGCTCCTCCTGCCAAGTCTGCACACAGATGTTACACGTGCTTCCAGCTGAGAATTCAAGTGGAGAGTTCCAAGTGGAGAGCTTGGCAATCAAATGCCAAAGAATTAAGATTCAAACTCTGCGCTCTTTTTGGCAGAAGAAATCCAGAAATCTGAATTTAGTACCAAAGATGGAAAAAATACCACGCTGTAGCTAGTTGCCAGTTTTATTGGTATACTTGTAAAGAAGTTTATTTCAATATTTTCAGGAGTCTGCCTAGTCCCCTATGATTTGTATATGGAATAATTGGGGGGAGGGGGCATTCCCATATATAAGTAATGCTAAATAGTTAACAAAATAGGATCAAAACATTAAATTTTTCAGCTAGTTCTATGACAGATGGCAAAAGAAGGGATAAATGCACAGACAAGTACAAATATAAGGAACTAATATGAATCTGCTCTGCATTGCCAGAGAGAAAGCTGTTAGAGAAGAGGGCTGTCGCGTAATTCCGGATTATTTAAACTGAAAACTCTGCACAGGAGCAGCCACTTTTGGTTATGTGTTTGTTAAATCCAGCCACCAGAGGATTGCCAGCAGGGACTGCAGTGTTAATCATAAAGGAAGGGCTTCTTATGAGTCCAATCACAGCTTTTTTTTTTTTTTAACTGCATATTTATTTTGAACAAACAAGTTACCTAGACAATTAAACAAGTTAAATAAAAATTATATTGTTTCAGGCAATTATCCACTTGTGTACTGACCTCATTTGGGGAAATAAAACATTTCACATTTTATTACCCAGAGTGTCAATGAAAAAATATTCAGCTGATATCTCATTAATGGTTTCATTTTCCCAAACATTGTACAAAGTCACTGCAATACAATGCCAAGTCAATCTAACCATTTGATCTTATATAACCTTCAGGGAACATTCATAAAATTCTGACTCAGATATGCCCTCTGTCACTCTCTTTTTAGGCATACAGGTGCTTAAATGTCCTTTACAACCTACTGAATGGGATGTACATTCAAATTTAAGCACTAATGTCAATACTTTTCTGGACAGAGATGCTTGCTGGAATGAAGGCCTCTGCATCAGAATAAACACAGTGGTTGATAAGAGTGTACACAGAGAATTTTGATTTGGATTTACACAACCTGTGGTATCATGAGGTTAGAAAATCAAACTGCCAGAGCAATTTAGCATGTTCTTGTACCACCACCTGAGTTCTACTGTTTGCACTATTTCCTTGCTTTAAAAGACTCAACATGTATTAAAAAGTATCTTTAAAGATTTTCAAACATTCCATTCAGGAACTGAGTTTTGTCAGTGAAGGAAAAAGAGCTTTTACAATTCTCTAGCAAAGTCATTTAGGACTCCCAGAGGAAGACTGGAAAAATCTATCAGCTATTGTAGAAAGTGCATTATAGTGGAAGGAGCTTAGTATGAAACACATGCAATCAATGATGGGATACTTGAACTTTGTTTGTACAGTTATCTCCTTAGGGAAGGTATTCTGTAGGTGTTGAACTGCTTTTCATGAGATCAAGAAGCCACAGAAAGAAATTAAAGTGGTTTTATTAATTTTTTTTTTTTTGCTAAGCCTTGACAGAGTGAGGAGGAGTGTGGCAGACTGTTCCTGAATGCTGTGATTTAGAGTCACCAGGGCAGTTGTGAGGGCTCAGTCACTGGACATTAAGGATCCTAGGTAGGTAAAAATCAATGTGGGAACTGGAACTTTTGAAGTCTGATGTTTCCTCTTTTTTAGGCAGCCTGTTTAGTTTTGGCACATTCCTTTGGCTCATTTGTGCAATGGAGAAAGTACCACTGATAATAGCTGTCATTAAAAAATCTGATTTTCCAGCTCCCACTGCATAGGTCCAAAGGATCCTCCCCACTCCTCACAATGCCTTGGTCCTGCTTCAGTTGCTTCTGTGCTCTATTTAACGAAAAGGGCAGGAAAGCAGTGCTGTCTTAGCTGAGCACTTTGCCAGTACCGAATCTTGATGAACCTTAATTGTTTTCTCTGTCATGGTGAATCTCATGGGCTTTGATGTACACTTCTTTTCCACCCCCAGCAAAGTGGGGAGGGTTCCCCAACAGTTTTGTGCTTAGAGAATTCTCTGAGTAATAAAGCTACTGTTTTTAATCTATTTGTATACGTTTTTTGGATTGCTGATATAAAGTTGTCCAAAACTCATTAAAATAAATAAAAGACCCATAATGATCTCGTAATCATATTTTTCTTTTTTTTTTGTGTTTGGCAAAGGGAAGGTCAGACTTGAAGACTCCACAGTCCTCAAGATGCCAACTATTTTTAAATAACTCACTACAATGATGTTTTCACAAGTTGGTCCAAGAGGAACATGTTCTGTTCTGAACATAGTGCACTTTGTGTCTCATCTGGATGAAATTCTTGGAGGGGTGAGAGCAAGCAGGGTAGTGCCAGGGAAAACTGCTCATTCAGAGTCTCCAATATGGATGTGTGAGGAGAAGTCAGATAATCAGTCTTCAGCCTCCTTATGAACCCAGAAGAAAACTTCATGGGACCTGTCATATGTTAACTTGCAACTCTCCTCCGAGAAAAGAGGAGAACTTAAAAAGTTTGTGACTACATCTTGCAGTTAAATTTTAATGTAATAATTTTCTTTTCTAAAATTATCTTTCACTTACAGGGAGCCTTCCTAACCCATTTGAACTCCCTATTTTGAGACACATCCAGCTTTTGGCACAGACCATGAAGGCAGCTATGCAGGGTACCAGACTGATGGAACAAGAAATCATGGCTACCTGGAGTACTAATGACTGTAGCTAAAGCCCACCTTGCCTGGCACTGTCAGAATATCTCCCTAGGTTTTTTCCCTGTACAGCCTCTCAGTGTCTCCTTCAGCCCAGAGAGGAGTTGCAGGAGTTCTCTGGTTGCCCTGCCCTGCCTGCCCTGAGCTCCCCAGGACTGCAGAAGGTGTCTCTGCCATGGCTGGCCCAGGAGGGAAGAGAGGAGCGGGGAAGGAAAGAAGGCAGACTTGGTGTTTGTGGTTCCAAACTCTTCCTCTGGCCAGCAGTGCCCCACTGGTCCTGTGCTCAGCACTGACAAAGAGGCAGAGACTGGCCAGCCATGCACTCAATGAGTCTCTTGGCTGTGTACAGGAGCACACAGGGCTAAGAGGTTCTGTGGTTTTGCTGCAGCAAGAGAACAGGGAGGCAACAGTGGCTGGGAGAGTCACTCAGCTGCTGTCACAAAACAGCTTTTTCCTCACCTTGTGGAGAAGTCTCTGTTGTGAACTGTGAATTGAGGGTGTGAGCACCAGCCTTGCATTCATGAAGGAAATATTAATGAGATAGTTCCTCTGTCAAATTAAATTTTGGAAAAAGGATCATGCCTTCAGTGAGCAGCCTGAAACTTTCCTCTTTCTGTACCTTCTGGCCAACAGGAGACTGATAGACAGTGATGTGAGCATCTCCATCCCAGTAACCCTGAAGATGGATTCTGGGAGATCAGGGTTCGCTCACCCATGAGCAGGAAGAGCAAGTGTTTGAAGAGAAACCTTCTCAGTGGTGCCAGGGACATGGATCAGATGTTAGATGATGATTTTGTTTCAACATTAAGATACTCTGTAATTGGTACATGTAATGAATGAACAGCTGCCTTCTTAATATCCTCTTTAGGATGAATTAGCAAATCTGTTTAAGATTGTGTTAGGATTGATTATTTTGGTATTAATAGGATGATTTAACTTATTTTGTGATCTAATATGCTTCCCAGTACTGTGTCTAACTTGTTGATGTGGTCCAGCCTGACAGCTGAATTGCTCTTTTCATAGGTTAGTAATTATGACTTCACTGACATACAGTTTTCAATGTTATTTTTGTTTAAGTAGCTTAATAAAAGGAATAAAATCAGAGCTAGGCTTTTTTTTTTCAGAGTAAAATAGGCCTCAGACCTTTGATGGTCTGGGTGTAGATCAGCCAATCAGCCTAAAAGCTCTCTCCAGTAAGCCCTTTGTTGTCTCACAGGAAAAGTGTGTGAACTGGAGATTTGCTTGAAACCACCACAATAAATACGTTTGTTCAGGGAAAATTAAAAGAGGTGAAGCAAGAAGCCTGACATGACTTCAGTTTTGAGGAAAAACCTGTTTGTGTCTAACACATTGCAGAAATTGCTCAAGAACATTTTGTCCTTGTGTAAGGAGTGCCCTGTAATGCTGCTAATGTCCTTAGGTTGAGACCCTGGGTTATCAGCTGTGTATGTGCCGATCATGCAAGTTAAGACTGATTTTTTTGAAATGTAGTTTTTATCTGTGTGAGTTCATGACACTTGTTCCTTGAAGCCAGATCTGCTCCTTCCCCTGCATTTTCTTTTCTTTCTCCTTTTGGCTTCCACTGAGGGCTGAACATGCGTCTCAATAGCAGTGAAACATCCAGATGGCACATTACCAAGTTCTCATAAATTGGAACAGGAGAGATGTGCAAGGCATTGGAATTCTTTGAGATTTAGGTTTATAGGGATTACAGTAAATTCAGTCAGATGGGGAGGGTCGTTAGGTACCGGTGGAATGCAGATAAGATTGCGCTGCTTTTATTTTTTTACTTAAAAAGTCCAAGAGACAATCTCTTGAAGGCTGCAAAAAGTGTTCTGCACTTGGAGGTCTCTGTGATTTCCCATATGCAGATCCTGTAGGGAAGGGAATCCAGATCTGATCAGAAAAAGGAAACAGTGCTCATAATCTCCATACATGGCATGCAAGCCTGTCCTGTTTGCACTCTGCCAAATAATGGCCTCCAAGTCCCATCAGGGCAAACCACAATTCCAGTCAAACACGGTAGCAGCTTTCCCTAAGCAAGAGCTGCAGAACAAGAGCCATTCAGTTCAGACAGAACATCATGTTGGTGCCTCACCACACAACCCTTTCCACTGGCAGGCTCAGAATCAGCCTGGCTGGTTATGAATTTACTCCAGTTATTAAGAGCTGATTAAAGAAAAGCAATGCCTTGAAAAGTGTGAGGTGAAATAAAGCACTCTGTTCTGAAGAAAACCAGAAGAATGAAAAGGGTGTTCTTTGCATTTCTTCTTATGCTGCCACTTTTTTCACTAAGGGTCAGCACATCATTCCTCCTAATCACCTGGTTAGGCCCCAAATGTATCCCTGTTAAGTGGAATTCTTTGCTAATACTGTCCTGATTAATTAAGAAGCAGTCCTTCCCATTCACTGTTATCAGTGACCTATCATTCAGTGTCACCATCCCTCACTGTCATTAGGTAGAGTATGCATATACTGTAAGAGGTAAGATGATTTCAGAGACAACTATTGATCCTTTCCCAGTGGTCTATTGCTAGTTAATGAGCATTAGTTTCTTTAATGATGTTTAATGTTGGTGAGTTATTTTTAAGTGATACATGGCCTGACCCTGGAAAGTGCTGAACGCCCTTAACTCCCATTGACTTCAGCGAGAGTTGAGGGCACTCATGGGATCAGTCCACAGGACTTGTGTCTGAAACAGCAGCAAAACTTCTTTCTGCATTCAGGCAGGGGTGAGCAATGCTGCGAAGCCAGAGAAAGAGCAGGTTATCATAGAAGAGAGTTTAAATTTCTGTTTTCCTTTCTGACATTGAAATGGACAGTTTCTACACAGGATGGACATCATTGTTCTGTGAGATCTTGCCTTTTGCTTATTTTCTTCCAGTGCCTCTCACTGTCTTCTAGCTTCTTTCCATGGCCAAGATGAAGAAAGAGGCATCTTGCAAACTCATCCCCCATTCCTGCTTGCCTTCCCACATTTCCTTTGCTTCCAAATTGAGCCGACAGGCAGTCTGTCACCACTTCCTTAAGTTACTTAAACTCTAATGAATCTTTTCCAGTTGGCTTTCATTTCTGTGCTCTGCTGGAATTGCCTTGATTACCAAAAGCTGCCTCTTGGCAAAATCTCAAAGTCGAAGTTTCTTCTCCTCCTCTTTGACCTTATCATTTTTTTTGTAAATGTAATACTGTTCTGCTCAGCGTACTGTTCTGCCTGTTCCTTCCCCACTGCCTCTTCTGTTTGCACTGCTATTCATTACTTTATCACCCCTTTGGTGTACATTCTCCCTCCTTTTCCCAACATTCTGTCCACAGCACTCTGCCCTGTGACCCCCTCTTCAAACAATCCAGATTTTAAAAAATACAGGACAAAAAATATTTGCTCTCTCTCTCTCTCAGCATGTACAGTTTGCTCTCATATTATTTGGTAACATGTCCAAGCTTCATGGCACATAAAACTCAGATCTAGGTGATTTTCCAGTTTTCTCTTACACAAAAGAGGTGATGTCCTTAAATCCTTGCACAATTAAAACTGTACAGGGCTAGGAAAAAAGAATCTATTTGACTAGAGAGAATAGAATTTTTTTCCCAGAGATATGGGCAACCCTGGTTTCTGTTAGTGAGAGATGCCATAATGGCATAATGTCTTGCATGGCATGGAGCTGCGCAAGCTACTTTGGGTCCTTTTTAAAAAATTTAATTTTATTTTCTTTGTTGAAAGTATTGTAAATTGTAAGTTATGGTAATTACAACATCTGACTTTACAGAAAATATTCCCACTCTGAAGAGCTGATAACTTCCACAGAAATTCTAAGATAGATTAGGTGTGCTGTGACATGTGTGCTGGGCAGTTGAATTTATCATTCTGGTGGGTCACTTCACATACAGGAGAATGAAGAGAAAATACATCCTTGGCAGGCCTGTCCTGAAGAATAGGTATCAGAAACAGCTCATGTTAGAATTAATCCCCAGGGAGGGAGATCAATGTGCAGATGATGCAGTTGTAATAAGAAGATAAGTCGTACAGATACATATCTTTGTCCTGCACAGGCATAATTTATTGCATGGATCTTGCCTGTACACTGGAAGTGGATGGGGAAATGCAACTGCACAGTGCCAGAAAGTTTAGAGACACTTTTTCTTCACCTCTGCACAACAGGCTGCTCTTTGTCCCTTTCTCTGACAAAATCACCAATTCACTTTTTTTATTTTTTCGCTTAACAAATGAATAACCTGAAAGTAGAACTGAAGAAATCCTGGAAAAAAAGAGAACAGGTTTCTCCTTTTGCTGTGCTCCCAGACTCCTGTTTTGCAGGCATCAGGGGTGCCCGTGGTGCCGTGCTGGCCCCGGAGCATCCCGAGGGCTTGGCGTGCTGCCGGGGCGGGTGTCCTGGTGTGCTCCCAGCCGGCCCCACACACACCAGGGCTGCACACTCGCTTGTCACTGGTCTGCTCAAAGAGCCTGGGAAGAGCTCCACTCCCAACAATGCTTCTTCTCAGCAGCTCTGACAGCCCTCTGGATGACCTCGTACCTTGCAGGGCTGAGGAGTAACCTCGCTGACCCCGAGGAGGGCGGCAGGGGCTGGACAGGGTCGCTTGTTTTGGATCCTGGCTGCTTTCTTTACCTTCAGGTACCACTCAAAGGGGGCTTTATGCTGGAGAAAGGGTTAACTGGGACTCTCTATAATTTGTTCCTATTTCCTTTCCCTCCCTTCAGCTCCTTCACAAAATGTTAATCTAATTGTGATAGTATCACTTTGATGACAATATGACAAGACAGACAAATTTGATTTTATTCTCCACAGAGCAAAGCATATGCTGCTTGGGAGACTTTGACAGAGAGAAGGACATAAAACAAATGGAGTTCATGAATATACAATTTTTATTGTACACAGTAGTGACATCCAAACTTCAGAGAATAGGTGGGTGAGACTTATGCTTTACTATTGAGATTAATGGGTACGTAAAAAAGTGCCAACAGAGAGTACTACAGTTTATGCTAAAAATGTCGACGTGGATAAGAATAATTTTCTTCTCAAGATGAATGATGCATTTAATGGCTGTGAGACATTCATGGCCAGCAGCAGTTCCTCAAAAGTAATTTTTTGTTGTTATTGTAAATTACATAATCTTAACTGCAATTATAGCCCTGTTTAGGTAAAGGTCAAGTTAGTACAGTGGATGGTTATAAACTAAGAGGGAAATTGGTAAATTTATTCCCTTGATGAAAGCTTATGAATGATTTTAAGCAAGATAATTTTTTTGTAACTCTATTTCTACTTTAATGTAATATAGCAAGTAAAGACAGCACACATTAACAAAGGGTAAATTAGATTTGTCTAAGTAAACATGTATCTGCAATAGGAGTAGTGTTGCTGTAGTAAGGACAGTCTGAAGGTTAAGTGTTCCATGTAAATGGTATAGATTCATTTTCGTGGAAAGCAAAAGGAGGGACAACCTCTGAAAAATTGCCTTTGATGGAATGCAATCTGTGCTCTCCTGAGCAGCACACGAATATCCTGCAACACATGAAACCGTACCCACCTCTCGGTCATAAGAAATTGGTTAGAGTCCTTTTGGTTTCAAAAGCCTGCCCTTAAACAGTGCAATCTTCTCCCCATCCCCTTCAGACTGATCAGGTTTATTTTGTTAATATCGAGATTAAAAAAAAAAATCAAACAAAACCAAGAGGGAGAAGGTGCTTTGTATGGTAATGGAGGGTGTTATGAGTCTTAGTGCTCACTTTGCATGCTTTACAGTAAAATCTGAGTGAAAGCAGTTAAAGTCTTGGGAAGATGTTCAAAAGGAGAAGGGAGCTTTCCCAAATCAGTGGCAAGCTCTTGCTCTGAGGAGCCTGTGTTGGGCTATTTCACATTTTCACAGTATTTAAGAGAAGAAAAAGCATCATTACACAAAGTTGCCATTTCTCTTCTGAGAACTTTTACCTACGTGGTCCATCACTGATCAATTTATCAGGCTGCTTTAAGTGTGACTCGGGGTCTCCTTCACTCCATCAGATCACAAAGATGTTATCTTTTCCTATTCGTGTCTCTTTTGGAGATGTACATATTAGGTAATTAGTAGAGGAAAATCCCCCTTCTGTTCCTGCTAGATGCCAGAGACCTTCAAACAATTTACATAAAAATATATGAGTACACAGTCTAATAATAAAATAAAGACATTGCCACATGTTTGGGCTTTTTTTTTCCTTCTTTGACAGATGAACAGTAATGGCTTGTTACTTGAGTTTGCCACCAATTAAAATGCACATTGGATCAGCTCTGGCCTGTCACCTACCATTATTGGGAAAAATTGGCTGGGGTCCAGGTTTTAGATGACTGGGATTTTTTTTTTTTTCACTTGGCCATAGTGTTTCTCATCTCTGCTCTGTAAACCCAGCCTGGTAATTGAGATGCTGGGCAGTCCTTGCATCTGCTTTCTGGGGAGTTGCCTCACTTCAGGCTCCTGGGAATACCCAGTCATTTTTGTTACATGCATTTTGATTGTGGCAAGAGGAAAAGTCTCCCTGATCTGCCCTGTGTAGGTATTATTTGAGCTGGTCTAAGTCCAGTACGGCACCTTTGGGCCATGACTAATTTAGATACACAGTGATTTCCAGAACTTCTGTTAAATTTCTGTTTCACCTCACCTGCCTTTGGACCCTCCTAATTTAACAGTAACAATGAATAAGGAGAGATGTGAGCCCATCATCAGCAACAGTGACTTAATATTCATTTTAAACGTGAAATTGAACAAGTCCAAAAGAGCATAATTCCGCTGAATAACAAATATAAAGCATTTTGAATATCTGGACACAAATATGAGCTATTGCTCCAAGTGTGAAATGAAGATGAAATCCAATGGGGGGAAAAAATTCAGAACAAGATTCACAGATTCATTTAAAGCCTTGCTTTCATGAATTACCTGCTACAAAGCTGTTTGAAACAGCAAGACCAGAGCCTGATTATGCAGAAACTGTACCAATATTTAGCAAAATGAAGTATGGAATGGATTGTTTTGGAAATCAATCAGAAATTCAATTTGTAAGTTAGTAAAATGTTTAGAAAAAATTTTCTGAAGTGTTCTGGTTATTGTCCTCTTTTACGAATGAGGCTTCAACTTAAAACATGCTGAGCTGCTGAGGAACCACAGCCCTTGCTAATGTCACCTCTTTGACACTTTTTTTGTGCAAAGGTAAATAGCAATAAGATGGAAGGCAGTAGAAAATAAGGTCCATCACCATTGCTCATTATTTGTAATTTGTGGAGTGTGACAGCGTGTTCAGCAGTATGCACACCAGGAACAGAGGAGGTCTTTGCCTCCAAGAGCTTGCAGTCTAACACAGGTACAGATAGCCTGAATGCAAACCATTTAGTGAAAGATTTAGGACGGCATTTTAAAAAAAGTTTTATTAATATCCATATTGTCAAATTTGAGATGGACATGATCTTTGGAAAGATACGGACACATGAAAAGGCCTGATATCAAATGGTCTCTGTTTAGAAGGGACTGGAATGATAAGAAGATGCTATCAGGAACCCTAAGATTGAAGAAAAACTTAAAGGCAACCATGGAGGTAGACTTGGAAATACCCAGGTGTGCTCATATTAAGCTGGCATTTTTGGTGGGATAAAGTAAGCCAAAAGATCCAGTAGAGAGAAGATCCAGTGTGTAGACCTGTGCTGAGTGAAGCAGAGTTTTGAAAATAAGACATAGTCAAAAGTTAATATGGAATAAGGACTGAGGAATAAGGGGGGTTTGAATACCAAATGTTGTGAGTTGGGTAGTCTTTACCATTTCATGGAGCCCAAGCAGGGCACTTTATATAAATAATGCTTTATTTCATATGTCATGGACATATAAAATTTCTCATTCCTCAGTTTAGATGCTGCAAGGTGCATAATTATAACTAAGAAAGAAAAAAACCACAAAACCAGACTTAATGTATATTTGTTTTTCACTAGAGTTGGTTTCCAAATATGATTTTCCTCAAAATTGCAAAATGAATGAAAATAAATCCAGAAAATTTGAGGTTGCACCTACAGCTTTGTTGCTTCTCGAGAACTTTGGCACATGCCATCACATACATATGCACAAGAAGTGAAACATCTGGAAGCATGAGCAACCTCTGCTCGGTCCAAAAAATAAAAAGCACCATAAATATGGGGGCAGAGTGTGATAGTTCACTGCTTGGAGCTGGATCAGCCTGGGCATGGTGCTCGTTTACATTCCTAACACTTGCATTGGGTTTTACTGTACTTCAGTGTTAATCAAAATGGCTAATTAACTGAAACACCCCCAATATTGATGGTGTACTGTAAATGTCACCTCTGAAATGCACAGGACGTTCTTAAAACAGCACATTCCCGAGAACACGGGAGCCCCTGGAGCAGCTTTCCTTCAGCGTGGATTTGTTCCGGGGGAGCTCCCTATTGTGCTCAGCTCCAGAGCTGCGGCTCTGCCTCTCCCCCTCCACTGGCCACAATCAAAATTCTGTGGGAAAACTTGCAGAAGGCCAGCATAACTCATTGTTTCACTTGCATAGTAATTAACAACTCCAGCAGTGGCGAGGCGGCCGCCTCTTCCTCTTGGCTGAATGTTAAGCTTGACCTACTCTCCCCTCTCCCCTCAGTTCACAACTCCTCTCATCTTCCAAAATTATGTGAGAAATGATTTTTCATGCTATTTGCATGTTTTAGAGCATCCATCATTATCATATGCACTGACAGCTTTATACTTCAGCTGTGACAGAGCTTGAAAAATGCTAGTCCTATCAATCAACATATTGTAGGTTTCCAAAATGAGATCTTCTCCAGCTGACATTTTCTTTTGCTTTTTCTTTTTCTTTTATTCTATTCTCTTCAGCAACAATCTATGGCTTGCTTTTGCTTTTCATTTAATTGCACAATGTCTACAGATTTTAAAATACTGCATTAGAATGAAATGCTTCTGACCAGATTATTTGATTGAATTACTTTGCCATAAATCTTGACTATTTTCATCACAAATACTGACCTCAGAGTTATTTTAGTAACTATCCTATTTCCAGTGGGCTTAGCTTCACCTGCCCACGTTATTTATGCACATTGATTTCACTCTCACCTCTCAGCCTCTCAGCCAGGTAACAAGATAGGGTTTCTCTAAATTTTGAAAATATTTGATTCCAGTTAATAATTCTAACTGGAAGTAATATTAAACTCAAGAAATCCATGCCCAATATGTCCTAAGGCTGCTTTTTCTTCCATTTTTTGGGCTGTTTCTGAAGTCACTATTTAAACATCTCTTTGCCAGTGAAGACACTAAGCATTAAAATTTTGAAGCAGGCAAAGATCTTTTTCAGTGCTTATGTCAATTATTCTCTCTTGTGTCCTCATCAAATAATAAGACAAACCACTGTTCTGATAGCTAACATTATGGTTTGCTGGTAATATACTCAGCCTGGGGAAAACCCATAAAGAAGCAAAAAAATTAAAAAATCAATCCTGGTGGTAGAGTTGTAATGTTGGAAGTTAGTTGGTTCAATATTAGAATTCAATTATATTTAGCAAAATCCACACTGTGTGAAAAACAGGGAAAATGGAAATTTTATTTACAGAAATAATAAAAAGAATTAGTCTTAGTGTAAGAATAAATTGGGAAAGCTTCTCCATTAAGTTTTGATTGAGGACCCTGCTAGTATGGTTTAAACCGCTGGTTTATGTCTGAAAATCTTCTTGATTAAAGATTCCTAATTGCTGTCACATTTGCCAAAGAACAGGGAAACTGGAAATGAAAATACACTGGAAAGCAAACCTACTAGTATTTAATGACTGGGTTTTTTTGATGCCACATCTGAAGCCATAGCCTGACTTCATTGAAATCAGCACAAGTTTGCCACTGATTTGGCCAAGACCGGCTCTTCACCCACTGAAATCATACAGCAACTCTGGTTGCAGAGTTACCGCGTCCAGAGCTGAGCACATAGAAGGAGAAAGAGATGACTTTGAGGTAAGTTTTGGGATAAAGAGCCTGTCCTCTCCAGTCCCACAGCTGTCAGGTTGCAGCCCAGCCTCAGCTGCTTTGTTTGTTGCAGAGTTTTCGAGGTGGCGATTTTAATTAGGGATTTAGCATGGAGTTATAAAAACACTTTGTTGGCAGGCGAGATTAGCCTTGTTTGCTGATGTCATTGTGGAAATATGCAAAGGACTAAATCCTGAAGATTTTATTCAGGGCTCAGAAGGCTAAGAAACCCATGAAGTTTATGGTAGGAATAAGCTGTGCCACAGTCTCCATCCTGGGACAGGATAAGGATTGTGGAGCTAAAGCCTCTGGCCAAGAAAATCCTCCCACTCCCAAGTCCCCTTGGGCTGTCACCCCCTAACATGGAACAGGGTCAAGGACCAAATGAAACCACAATATTAGAGCATGTTTATTGTTCTCCAGTAGATTTTAAAATCAGAGGACAGAAAAGGTGACTAAGATGCAAGAGCAACAGAGCAATTTGTCTTCTGCCTGCAGTTGATGCAGGCTTCACAGAAGTACTGAACAATTGATTCAGTGTAATGCTGAATTTTAATCAAATGGGAGAATAAGCCAACTTTTAATCAAGATTTTCCATAATGGATTATTTTCTTAATTGAATGAGTTCAGGAGACAAACAAATACAGCCTAGTGCTCAATGGCATTCTTCAAATATTGGTAAGCTTTCAATCCCAAATCACAGTGAAAGGCTCTGGAATAAAACCTCCACAGAACACAGCTGAAGGTTACATTCATCTTCTTAAAATAATCCAGTGTATGCAGGGAAGACCACTGCCAAATTAATTCATATTTCAACACAATTATGCCTACTAAAATGTACACTAAGGAGACCAGTCCTAAAGGTCAGTTGTAGATCTAAATATGAAGCTGGCTACCTTTCTTTTCAATACAAGAGATAGAGTGATTTGGAGAAATAATTTACAGAAATGTCAAAATTACTCTCAGCAAAGGTGAAAAAACTTTAAATCCAGAGTGAAAAAAAAAAAAAAGGAAAGAAACGGAGCCCCTGACTGTGTGTCACCCTGTGTTTGGTGAATAATTTTACAAAATACAGTAAAGTATTTTACTTTTAAAAGTTGAAAATATATTTGTAATGGTGAGTGATAAGCATAAGTAGCACAGTTGATTTATTGGTTTGACACATCACTCTTAAGAGAGGAAAAAATGTATTTTCAGTGCAGGTGATAGTTTCTTAATGGAATTACCCCAAGGAATGATAAACGGTGAAAGAGAGTAGGAAAAATTAAAATAAAGTCCATGAATTCCTACTCTCTCCTGATAAAGCACAGAGTGATTCTGTGGTTTATCAAAGCCCCACAGAGGGGTTTTATGCAGCAGTCTTCGTGCTGATCTTGTTCAAATGTGTCTTTTAATCTAAAGGAGTATAAATTGCATAAAAGGTGTCTGTTTGGAAATTTCTCACAAAAGTGCCCCTGCTTTAGGGAGTGACCTGGTGTCACCTAGCAGGTTTCTTTAGGAGACTTGCCCAACAAAAACCAGGGAAATATATTTTGTTCTGCCAAGGGAATTGAAGCTAGTGTCCTCCCTTCTGCAAAATGTGCCTTGAGATCTTCAATAATCGCCAGTGCATTTCAGCCATCAGACCAAAGCTGATCCAGGGCAGCGGCTCCCAGAGCACACAGGCTTGTTGGTTTCGTTTGGTGGTGAGAAGGACTTTTCCACTCAGCTGCAGAGCCCTTAAAGTCATACCTAAATTTACTTTGAAGGTGTCTTATTTTATACATAAATTTCTCGACCTAAGTGTTTCTGATCTATGGAATGAGAATTTTTGCTGTTTGGAGAAAGCTCTGTAAAACATTAAAGAGAGAGTGATATTGGCATCTTGTCCTTTCTCCTTACTAAGAGCATCACACTGTCTGCTGGGTATTTTATTTTAAAGCCTACAGCAGCTAATAACATACACTTTAAAATGCATTTTTCCTTTATCAGTAATTGAATCCTACTCCTGAGTTCCTGTGGAGTTGTTTCATTTTTTTATGTAAAGAATGCTGAAAAACCCCTGTCAAACTCATGCTATTGACTATTAGTAAATATTAATATTTGATCAGCATTCTCTTTTCTGGTCTCTTCATTCTCCCAACAGCTACAACTGAAGCAGGGCTGTGTGAACAAGGCAAGAGTGCCAGATATTTGGGGATTTTTCTGCTTGCTTCCTCCCATTCTCCAAGAGTCTGCTCTCCAGCTGGACACCTGTCAGCAACATTTTACTGTCAATATATTATTGCTCAGATAAGTAACTAAAGATGTAGAGACCAATTGGGGATAAAAATCTACGGTTTAATCACTAAACGTTGGAACATTGATATAGAAGAGGTGTATTGCTATTTTAATGGTGGGCAAGGCTAATTCTCAGGTACGCAGTAAGAGAAATGCCACCCAATCAAATAATCTTTCCTCTAGAACAGAGCAGAAGTTCTTTGATGACAATCATTAATGTACTTGATGGTATGAATCAAAGTCTGCCCTTAAACACACAGAGATTTTGCTGCTTAAATAGGGGCATGACTATATTCGGAAAACAATATTAATTAAATGAAAATTTCCAAAACGTGAAACCTCTGTCAATTCAAAAACTCAATTACCAATAGTCAAAATTTTGCTTGAAGACTTTTAAGAAACTTTGATTCAATAAAAGGTTTAGTTTGAAAGTCCCCTGATAACTGAAATCAAGATAAAACATCCTACATAATTGCAAAGGGATGATTCAGGACTGATATAATTCCAGGCATTGAAATATGTATACTGTGAATTTTATTTACTAGCAGGTGGAAACTGCTGCCAAGCACTATAGCAAATGCCATTGTTTGAACTGAAAGGACAACTGCTCTGAGCTCTGGAGTTAAGATTAAACCATTTTAAGCATATTAAATAGTCATAGCTCACTAAAATACACTGAAAGAGTTACAAATTACAGCTCCAGAGTTCTGCAGACTCTAACCAGATTCACTCATACTTTAGTGGATGAACTGAGGACAAATGTGCAAGGATACAAAAAGAAAAAGGATAAAAAATACTGAACAGCTATTGCATCGTTTGGGGCAAAAAATACCAGATGTGTAGGAGGAACAGTCTAGTCCTTTATTGCAAAATGTCTATAGTTTAACATTCTACCTGTGGCATTAGCTATAAAAAGGATACTTTTAAACCCCTAAGTAAGTAGGATAATAGTATCCTAAATCTAATAAAATGTGACATCAGATATCAGAAAATATGATTTTCTGCCAACCAGGCTGGTAAGCTACTTTATGTGACACTTTTCAAAAAGAGAACATTCTTCCTGTGTCTCTTAACATTGTGTCTGAAGGGGTAAACTGCCAGTTAGGGGACATGTGTGACGATGAAGAGACCCTCTGTGCAGCTGACATGTTGTCCACTCATGTATGGCTGCATGTCACCTCATTTTTGCTGTTGTAGGACCTGGGGCAAGTATTTGATGCAATACTGGCTTTTTTCCTTCTCACTCAATATTTATTTAGTCTTGCTGTTTCCAAAGCTCTGTAAAACTGCTTTGATAGGGAGAGGTGGGTGGTTTTTTTTCCTTTCCCTTTTCTCTCTTTTTTTGGTTTGTGTTTTTTTGGTTTTTTTGTTGGTTTGTTTTTTTGGTTTTTTTTTTTTTTTGTGAGGTGGTTGTTTGTCTATTTAATGGGGTATTTTTTGGTTTTCTTTTGCCTAATACCTTTCTGAGGTGCTTCAGACTCATAGGGGATCCTGCAGGTGATGCTCAGTATCTCACAGGATTTGTAAGTGACTCTCACATGACAGAAAACTAAAGGATGTTGGTGTGGCTGGGAGACAAAAGAAGTGTGTGCTGTGTGCAGGGAAGATGTGTGCTCCAGGATGCAATTTTCCACCAGCAGGCATAGTTCCCCTTGCACAAAAAAAAAAAGTCAGAGGATAAATAGTGTCCAGAGTGCCCTCCTTTCCCTCCTGCCTCCCATTCCCATGCTGGGATACTCAGAGAAGGGAAGGCAATCACGTTGTTTTTCACTCAGCCCATACCAACTTCCCCTGCTCATGGTGCCAGCAAGCTGGTGCCCTCCTTCACATCTCCCGCTGGGTGAAGGGCCACTTCAGCACTTGGACACTACCAAGACACCAACCTGGGGCTGAAATAAGCCAGAAAGGCTTAAATTGCTGGTGTGGGGTTACACTAGATCCCTCTTCTGCCTCCTGGGTTCCACTAACAACAGGAACAAACACCACATCTTGATGTGCATACATTTGTCTTTGTGAAACTTCATTATTGGTTTAGCTGAGGTGATTGCTGACCTGGAGCTATCATCCCACATTTCACATTCCCATGCCAGTCTGAACCCTGAAGTGCAAGACTGGATGTGTAATCATAATCCAATTTTTTTTTTCTTCTTCCTGCTGAATTAATAGCAGAAGTGGTAATTGAACCTTTTGTTAGCTTTGGTTTACCCTACCATAATCATGCCAAAGTAAGACATAGAAAGGTCACTGTCATGCAACAGTTGAGGCTTTCTCATGTCACCTTTGGGTACACCATAAAACCATAAAACCCTGTTTCCCTTAAGGAAAGCTGAGCTAGGAAGGGAGGAAGGCAGGAAGGGAGGCTTGTGAATTGCCTACACCAGAATGAAGACTGCCCAAAGTCACACAATCCTTGCAGGAAGAGTGTAGGCGTTTTGAGCTGGGTGCATAACAGGAAGACACACAAATATATTGTGTAAAAACCGTACACACAGTGCTGTCTGATCTGCAAACAGTGGCAAGAACAGTCAAGATTGTTCATTTTAAGAAGCTTTTGACAGTTGCTGTCAGGTTGGTAGTTGTACAGCAAGGATAGGAACCTCGTATGGGAAGAAACATAGAGATACGTGTGGAATTACTGTTCTCAGTCAGGCATGACCATTTCACCTGCCCTCAGCCCATTAGGCCACCAGTTTTACAACTCCTAGACACTTACACAGCTCTGGATATGTTCTGTTATGTAAATGCAAAAGCTTTTTTTTTTTGCCAAGTGAAATTGAGAAATTAGGAATTCCCTGCAGTGCATTATTTGTTAGAAGACATTGGAAAAAGAATTTGTAGGTAAAGATTCAGTCTGGTTTCATCAAGATAAGGGGGGGGAAATAGTGCCAGCACCTTATTTTAAAACATTTTACAGTATTTGAAGGATCACTTATCCATCAAATATCTTTTATTTGTAAAAAACCCCTAATATTTCTATGAGGTATAAAGATGATACTTTCATTCATCTCAAATGGCCCTATCTCCATTCTAGTCATATGGAATATTCTGCAAGTACTTGCAGTGAATTTTGAAACCTTAAATCACCTTATTACACGAAAGCTTTCATAATTGTAAGTCTACTGAAAGTTTCCTATAGTAATAAATACTTCTCTCTTCATAATGAATGCTTTTTATACTTTGCATGCCTTAATATTTATCTTCCATTCACGTGCTTGACAGGCTGGGTTATTCAAATGAATGACATAGCATTATACAAAAATAACTATTTTTGTCAAGGACTGGAAACAATCTACTTATCTTTCTCAGCAGTTTGTAGAAAGAAATATAAAGTAAATACAGACTGTGAGCCCATGAGATATGGGGCAGAAGAAAAGGCAGAGATGGCTCTGCCCAGGCTCCACAAGAATTTTGAGCAGCACCAGGATCTTTGTGTCCAACTTCACGTGCTCATTTTCCCCCTTGCATCAGAACCTCCCATTGCTGTGCCAAGCTCAGAAGCCCTGAGTAAAAGCATTTTTCTTTTTTTTCAGAGAATTATTGTCCCATCATAAAACACCTTTGCAACACCAAAGTGGCCTAAGGGGGTCACAGAGGTGACAGCATCCAGTTGACATGCTCTGAAGTTGTCATTTTTTAGCAGCAGAGAAGCCACATGTTAGCAGTGGTGATGCTCTGTGTGGGAGGATGGGTGGACGCCCTTGAAGGTCCAGTTACTGTAATACTGAGAGACAGAAATTGTTTACATGTTGGGGTATTATTTGCTTGAAAGATTTCTCAGAGGCAATGGTGTCATTTAGCCCAAAACCTGGCAGGACTTCCCAATCTTCATTTTCTCTATGCCTGGGTTGGATAAGTAGGCTTGTACCAAACTTGCTGGGAGCAGCAATTTCTGCAGGGAGGAAAGCATTCCACAGCCCCACACCTGCCCTGTGGTCAGCCAGCAGTGGCCTCTGGGGCAGTACAGAAGTGACAAAGAAGGTCTGTGCTTTGACTTTACAAGCTTCAGTTGTTTCCTGCCATCTCTATTAGAAATTAGCTGCTTTTTTTTTTTTGTCATTTTATGAGCATTTTAATTATAGTTTCCCTATTTCACTTCTACTAAATATGAATGAAGCAGGTGAAGTGTAGCCCAGTTGGAGCATTATACTGTTTAGTGCTGGTTACTATCTTTAGCAGAGAAGCTGGAATTCATTCTCATCTCATTTGCTGAGCGCTCTATCATTAAAGTGTCATTGAGAACTGACACCACTTAATTTTAGCAGCTTTCAATTCTCGTTTGCAGCAAGAATAGCTTTAAATGGAGAGGAGTGCAAATTACAGAGAGAGGGATATTTTTACACCACACTCAGCATTTTATCAAACAAAGCAGCCTCACGGGGAATAGGGGACAATACATTATAAAACCAAACTCTCCTCTGATGCTGGTAAATGGGTATTTAATCTTCCTATTGCAGGCATCCACTCTGATGAGCCTGTAATGAATATACTGCCTGGGACATTATCTGAGCTGTTGTGTTTTCCTATTCCCCAAAATATCCTTTAGTTTTTATTTCGGGTGTGGTCAAAGAGCAAGATGGGGAGCTCAGCTGCTCCCTGCAGACCACAGAGGAATCTGTACCTTTTTGCAGGCAAACCAGTTCAGGACATATTTTCTCTTCTCCTCTTCATTGCATAATTGCTTTTTCCTCCCCGTGCAGTTTGAACCCGTAAGGGGTTAAGAAAACCACTTACTTGGGATCGGTGGCAAATTTTAACCCATTCAGCTTGGCTACCCTGCCTAATTGGATGTAAAAATCCTCTTCTTGCCTTACCTCTTGAGATACTGCCTTGCTCTTGGAAATCTGGTACTGAATGGATGCTCTATTGTATGTTACTTTTTCTCATCACTTATATATGTAAAAGTTTGAATTTCTAGCTCCAAAACTATATAATCTACCTGGAGTTAAGGTAAAATAGGCAGGTGTATCATGGTAATTAATTTTGATGCCAGAAATACTGGAGTTTATTTTATTTATTTTAAAAGGGGATAAAATAAATTTATCCCCTTTTTTGGGATAAAATGTTAGAATACTTTTAGCTAAGGATAAGTGTGTATTTGAAGGCATATCTACAGTGCTATAAAACTTGACAATAATGCCCATAATAATATCACCTTAAAAGTTTAGGTGTCTGCAGTTCTGTAGAAAGTCAGTACTCTGAAGCTGGAAGAAGGATTTGTGCAGAAATCAGGGTCCCCATCAGCCTACACTAACCTGTGGTGATGCCACTTGATTGAAATATGATTAATCTGGTTTTGCTTAAACTTCTTTTAACAAACACTGCTGATTTTATACAGACAATTTTTGCCCTGATGGTTTCACTGCAGGAAGTTTTAGGAGTAATTGTATGCTCAGGATGGCTTCATTTGGGGGGTGATGTGAGACCCTGTGAGGATTTTTGCCCTTCAGGTACTGATGTTTCCTTCTGTTCATTTTAGCACAATTTTTGCCTCACAGTTTTTTCAGTTTGATGCTTATTATGGGGCTTTCCTCTTCTACATGGGCTCACATGATGGTTGTTCACAGCTATCAATCCCTCTGACAGGGGTACCAGTGTCATGTTGCACACCTTGGGGGGAAGGTGCTGGTGACACGTGCTGCTGTGCCACCACAGCCCCTTTCCCTCTTGGAGAGAAAGAGGGGAGGAGGAGGAAAGTGCCCACTGAGTGTCCCGTGACCCAGCTGGTGCCAGAGTGGGAAGGTAATGGGTGGATAAGCTGTGAGGGAGCGTGCAGATGAGTAATGAAGTGACAATTTAAAACAGGGAAGAATCTGAAGGGCCAGCCAGGGATTGACGTTGCAATTAATTCTCTTGGTCTGATGTTTCATTGTGTTGCTGCATTTTGACTTGATTACTTGATGGAGCACACTGGGGGTGAAATGATGTTGTGGGGTGTGGAGAATCCAAGTTCAAAGGACGTTCCAATATCCACTGTTAATTTCTCATCTAACTAAGAGGAGAAAACAATTCTGCATCATGTCTTCCCATGAAGCCAAAGTAAAACCATGACTCAAACTTTTATGTTAATTTCCCCATTTTCAGAAATACTAATTTCATCCAACATCACTTTCCAAAGTGTTTTGGTTTTGTTTTTAAGGTATTTAAGCTATTTGCAGTAATTGCAACCTTTGGTATTTTGCTCTCAGTATAAGATATTTCTACCTGGAAAGTTTCGTTGTCAGGCTTTTTGCTGGCATAATTTTGTGTCCCCCTGAGCTTGCATTTGACACTAGCTCGAATACCATTGCTGCATGTCTCTTCCTTAGTCCCTTTAGAGCTTCATGTACCTCATTGAAGTCCCGCATAAGATCCTCTTCTCCGAACAATACAGACCTACTTTTTCTAACCTTTCTGAATATATAAGACCCTTGAGTCTTTATATCATTCTGGATGCCCTTAGCTTTTCCTCCTTCCATTTTTGTGGTACTTTATTCTGTAAGCAAAACTAAGACCATACATTTTACTGCAAATGCATGACCTCTTTTTCAGTTTTTGTTTGTTTGTTTAGATAACTTTTGATATCTCTTTCAGTATTTTTATTCTTGGATTACTCTTTGTTTTTGTTCTTCATGATGCTGATTCTTTGAGCTCCACAGTGCATCCTCTGACTTGTATGGGCTTCTCCTACTTTGTACTGCTTTAACAGAAATCAGACTCTGGTCTCTGTATCACTGCAGTGACAATTTGACTCCTCATGTTTCTCACTGTCTTTTTAACACATCACATTTGAACTTTGTCCACACAAAAGACCTTTTTATTATGTTGCAATTTTACGTTATCTACAATGGTAGGAACAAGTTGAAGAGGCTTGGTGTGGTGTGGGAGTCACCACTTTTTACCTCTTTGAGAAGTGTGTAAAGCCATAACATAACTGTAAAATGCTGGCACCCCTGAGAACTGGGAGTGGTCCTTGTGAACATTGCTGTGAGATAGAAGGAAGCTGGCCTGGTACCACTGAGTTTGCTGTCAGTAGCAAAATCACCTAAACCTTGTACACTCAGCCTCTGTTCCTGCTGTGACAGCACAAAGCAGGATTGAAGAGACACTTGGCCATGGACAAAGTACCATTTCAGACATGTTTGAACAGCAGACAGAGTAATAACTTAGGCCATCAGAGCATATTTTATAGAAGAAAGGAATGCTGGCTTTTTGTTACAAAATGCTAGTAAAAATCAAGTGGTCCCTAAAACAAAAATGTGTCAGTGTGTTTGATGGATAAATGGGACTAAAAATGAAACTCAGCTCCAGTTTAAGACCTATGTCTGAATTTAAAAGAGTTCCTATCTACTACAAAAGTAATATTTTCCTCTTAAATGTTTGGAATACTGTTGTTAACACCAATTCCCCTGATTGCAAGAGCTGAGAAAGATCATACAATAAAAAAATGAAATGTCTGGACTTCTTCATTTTCAGTGTAGAAGAAAAGGGTCAAATGTCAATGAGAGTCAAGCTTGCAATATATTTTCCCCATCTGTCAGATCTTCAGTGGTACATGTTTTATTTAAAGTTTGATTTACTGTTTCCATTGTATATTGAGTCATTTTTTTGCACAATGGCCTTACAGCATAAAACAGCAAAAGAAAGGTTTTTTAGGAGATACTCAAATTTGACAGTAATTACTGGTAATACGTTCATCAAGTGGAAGATTCCAATACTTTTCAAACATTTAAAACAACAGGTTTTCAAAGTAAGAGTTCTAAAGGAATAGACATGAAAGGTTACTTTCTTCAGTTCTTCAGAACAGAGCGAAGAAGACAATGGAAGTTTCTACTTCCCTTGTTATTTCTCTCAGGACTAAAAGCAAGAAATCAACTCCTTCATGATGCTTGATGTACTCACTTCTGAGGAATTCTTATTTCTCTTTGCAACCCTAAATTAAAATTATTATAAGTCCATGTAAAGGTGCAGGATAGACTGCAAAAAAACCTGGGCAAACTTCTTTATATGGTGAGCAGGGACACAATCACCAGTGTCTGTCTTGTCCATTATTTAACAGGGCTTTTTCTGCTTTCAGAGGAGAGGAACAATCAACCTTTATGTCTGCTTAGACCATGGTTTCCCTCTCTGCTGATAATGTTAACAAGAGTTCCAATTATTGTCAATCATCATGGCATTTTTGCTAACATGAATACCAACAGCACTGACTCATTTCTCATATGGTCACCAATTTTTGTCATTCTCGACCTGATCCAGGTTTGCATCAGCGACTGACAAATGTTCCACATACCATTACCAGGTTCTTCAATCATCCAATCTGCTCAGTCACTCTGAATTTATTGACCACTTCTTTTGGTATTGTTTCTATTTCCCCAGCAGTATTTCCTTCTTTTCCACAATAGAAGACTTGTGAAAAGAGAATATTTTAACCTGGTTTGCTGCTTTCATTACTTCAGTTGTGTGACAATGAAACTCACTGAATCAATTGACTTGTGATGTGGATATATCAGTGTGATGATTTAGACACACACTTCTTTTAAAGCAGTAATTTCTGCTGAGTTTTGCTCTGCAGTGGTCTTCAGGCACCTGTGTTATTTATCCTGACTCTTGAGCAATTGCTTTCTCAGCCATACCTCTATCTTCTGCATTTCATCTTATCTCCCTACTCTCACCTTACAGGATATCCTGCATCCTT
>NC_063215.1:97204009-97239009 GCF_020740725.1 Corvus hawaiiensis | reverse complement strand
TCACATACCTATGTGTCTGTCTGACTGCCTTCATATTTTATTACACTGTTTTTCCACCAAATGGCTCTGCCATTCATCATGTTTGTTTAACATACCATATAACTTTGTATCCATCTACTTTTTAAAAATAGGCACACCTCGTAGCAATTCAAGTGAACAGCCTGAGAGCTTATTGGTTATTTCCATGTTAAAATAAGTTGTATTTTTTTAGACCTTTTTTTTTTCCCTAATGGGGCCAGTTAGTCTTAAATATTTTGCAAAAGATTTAAAGTTGCTGTGGGGTTTTTTTTGGAATGGAGAATGTTTATCTTCTTATAGTAAAGACAGCTATACTTCAGCAAAGGATGCTTGTAATGCATAAAAGCAAGAGAGAATGTTTTAGTGTCTCTAAATTACCAACTTTTGATTCTAATGTAAATGTTTTGTGATGCATGTCCTGTTTTTTCATTGCTGTTAATTCTGTTACTGCTGACATTTTTTTATTTTAAGATGATGGGATGGCAAGGTGTTGGTAAATAGTGTGCACCTGGTTAACATTGTCAATAACCAAACTGAAAGTCAAACAAATACTATCATAAACAGATTGAAAAGGTCACTGCAAGTGTGAAATGTAGTTCAGCAGGAGATAGTTTGGATTGTCTGCCAATAGAGGAGGATACTTATACTGGATTTTTCCATAGTTTGGCCATGATTTAACAATGTATTCAAGGGAAATAATCTGTATCAATTAGCTTTCAGTATTTAATTAAACTCTTCATTTTTATGAAAACCTTTCTCTGTGAAAGTAGTTGTTAAAAAACAGGAAGGAACTTTATTGGGGCTGTTTCACCATTCTGGTCTATATGGGTATGTTCTCCACCATTTTGGTCTATATAGGTATGTTATAATTTTCCAGAAAAGTATTTGTTTCCAGCAAACTGCATATGGAGATTAAATAGGGCTTTAGGAATTGAGGGCTCTGTCCCAGCTCTGCAGTGCTCAGGCATCACTGCTTGGGCTCAATACAATGCAAAGACAAGTTGCTTTGCCTCAAGTCATTTAAGGCCCAGTATCTGCTTGGGAGGAGCCTTAAAGAGGAATTTGGTTTGCAATTGGTTAGTCCAAGCCATAAAATACGATACTACCAGACCACAAACAGTTTTTCCCTCTTCAAGAGTAGTTAGAGTTCTTGTTATCTGATACACTCCCAATTCTCAGAGGACTTGAGGAGAAAGAAAGGTGACAGAGTCAGGCTTATTTCCCTCAAGTAGTTTCCTCATTCATCCCTATTTATTCTCAGGTTGGTTCAGATAGAGTACAGGGTCATTTATAATTGCATCTGTGTGTCTGAAATTAAGTTCTGGGACAGGAAGAATCAGGTATTACCTCTTTTTCAGAGGAGACATTTGGAGGGAATTCGCATCTTCTTACCTCTGACAGATGACTGCATTAGCACAAAATTAATCCAAATCTGTGGCCCCCAAGATGTTGTGATGCATTTGAATGCAAGTCTGACCTAAAGAGAATCCTTAATTAACTGTATGTCCTTAGGGAGTTTCATAACACAAAGTTGCAGAGTTATACTTGGAACTTATGTTGCTTATGTAGAAATCAATGTGTGTTATTTTCAGTTTGGGTTTTTGTTTTGTTTCTTGGGGTTTTTTTTTTTGTACTTTTTATAACTTCTGTTGATGACATACCATCTAAGGTCCAATATTTTCAGCAAGGTGGTTCATCGGGTATTTTTGTAAAGAAAAAATTATTCATCTGCTTATTCTGCTTATTTGGAGATGGTGTACCAGAAAGGTTCCTTGCAGCCCACTCATTCTCTTGGCAAAGTGGAGAATTCTAACAGCAGAATACAGCATAAACAAGTTGACTTTTACATGTATACATTCTAATGTTGCTCATCTAATCTTTTTAGTTTAATATTTACTATATATATGGATAAGTATAGTAAAACTCAGACCATCTATTCCTTTGACTTCTATAAGAAAGTTCCTCTTATAGTCTTGACTGGGCACAGTGCTCTTTCAGTACCCTCTCCAATCAGAAGTCAAAAAGGGAGTGTTAAGAATCAACCTAGTGCAAAAAGCAATTTTTGCTAGGGGAAGACACTACCTGCAGATGACAACAGAAGTGAGGAAAGGAATTCTGATGCTCCTTGAAGTTCCTAGCCTGTCTTGTGCTGAAGGCTTGGGAATGAGGAGTAAAAATTATTACAGAATGCTTACCACCTTCTGCACCAGAGAGATAACCTCCCCACCCCCAGTGTGGGATACTTTTGTGGGAGCCCTTAGCTGCTTTTCCAAGCCAACCATTAAGGAGATTTTTCATATTTTGTCTCCTTCCTCTCTCATTTTGTCTGTCGTCTTAGTTCTAGCTACAGACCTATAAAACTCACCAGTCCTAAAGATATTTGAGGACAGGGAACAATGGGGATGCATAACCCATTTTGAAATAGCCATATTTAATCTGTTCACCAGAGCAGGAGTTAGGGGTATTTTGCCTTGGAATAATACAGCATTTAAATTTTGATTTGCATGGGTACAAAACTCCTGGTTTTGCATACACTTCAGGATGATTATTGAGTAATGTTTAGTTGAGCTTCAGTAGATTTTGAACAGCTTCACAATACACCATCTACTAGCATAATTCCTGTCAGTATCAGGTATCCTGTTCTTTTCTTTTCTGTAGTACAGGTGTCTCTGAGGAAAGCAAAATGAAAGTCACTCTCTAATTCCTACATCTGACCATTTACTTGGTGAAGACTCTAGCATCAGACCACAGATGGTGTTTTAATTGATCTTGTGCATCACTCTATTCCCATAGTTACGTTTTTTGTCACATGTACATTTTCTGTCTTGTACTTTGTAATTTATTTGGTTTCCTGTGATAAAGCAGGCACATAGGGCTGGACTCCATTTCTGTGAGGAATGTACTATCAGTTCTTAACAGACTGAAGTTCCTAGTGACTGCCTGTAGAAGGATAGGCTCTAAGACTGTTTCTACTCCCTTGGAATAGTCTAGGGAATAATAGCAATCTTCTGGAGATGGCTCTGGTAAACAGTATTGAGTAAAAGGGAATTTGCCAATCAGTTTTCCTACAAAAACAGTCTTTTAGTTAATGAATGTCTTCCAGAATTTTTAACCCACATGAAGGCTACATTGACAGTGCTTAGGTATCTATGGTAAGTACTAAATGAAAAAAAAACAATTTATGACATTAAACGCAAAATAATTAATTTCAATGACATAACCCAAACAAGATATATACAATCTGGCTAGAGCTTCCACAGATAAAGAAATTGGGTTTGAGTATTTCTATGTGTTGGCTTCAAACAAATAAACTTCTCTTTAGAGACTAATATAAACTCCATCTGTTTTCTCAGGTAGAGAAAGCGTGATGAAAACTGGGATTTGACAAGCTTTTGATTAAGTTTTCCTTTGCACTTTCTAAGGGGGAATCAAATTAGGTTTTGATTATGTAAGTTTGTAGTGTGATACCAGAAAGATCAAGATACTGTGATAGGTCATCCTTTTATAGGGATGATTGTGTGCAGTTACTGTGGCTGTTTATGTTACTCTATGTGGTTTTGCCCTAAATAGTCTAGAGGGAAGGGCTTTATACGTAAGTGCAATAAACTCTCACCTGAGTGATTCTGTGGTTCTTTCAATCTATAAGTGCATCATTTATGACATTTCATGAAAGGTGACTGGAAAAACCAAAAGAATGTCTTATGTCAAACAAAAATCCTAGATCAAGTTTAGAGCTTCATTCCTTCCAAAGTATTACAACTAAGTGTAATGGCATTTGACAGTATTGACTTCTTTTATATGACTTCTTTCGGCTGACTCAGCATTCTGAAAAAATAAATAGTGTTCTCCCTTTGTGATTGAAAGGGTTAAATAGTACCAATTCATTACCACTCACAAAAGGATTTATTTTCTTCTCATAAATCAGTTTTATTCCACATTTTTATTATTCCCTTGGGTCAGCTGCTCCAATTGAAATCAATACAAGTGCAAGTGACACAATCAATCTAGATATTTGATTATGGATTTGAGACTCCAAGTTCTGCTCTGTGTGTTTAGCTAGTCTCCTTCTGATAGTGTCCCTGGAGAATGGAAAATTCTTATTGGCATCCATGAATTATGGCCATAGATTCAGAAACCAGATACTGTGATAATCTCCATTTATGTACTGCTGCAGCTAGAGAAAAAATGTTCTAACCATGGAGAAGCAAGCTTGAAGGTTTTGAAGCTGACTGTTTCTGAATGGTTTTTTAGTGTATAAAATCCCTCATGAAATAAACTTGATAAAGTCTCATCATTTGTCTATAAAACCCCTCAAACAAAACACATGAAATCAGGAACTATAAGCTCTGTCATCAGCTTAAGATTGCAAATGCAGCAAATGCTTTTGCTATTTGATGTCTTGCGTACAATGTGACGTTTTGCCACTTGGATTACTAAACTGTGCTGGGACACTTCCTCCTGTTCATATCAGGATATCAGTGCTTGGACACTGGAAACCTTTTTGAAATACAGAGAAGTTGGTTCTACTCATAGAATCCTTTCCAGCGTTTGGTTTAGGTCATGGGCTGCGTTCTTACTGTGTGTCTCTAAAACACTTAGTACGGCATGCGGTGTGGGGGATCCAGAACTGATGCCCCTTGGTGCTGTTGCAGAAAAATTGAGGTACAGTGGAGATGACTATAATTACAGCAGAGATTTAATGTACTTAAAACACTGTTTTAACTGGAAGGTCTAAATGAGACCGACTCAGTTGCAAGACTCATTACATGTTTCTGTGTTTATGAAAGAGTAATGAGAAAAACCAGTAATTCAAATCAAAAAGGTTTTGTCTTGGCAGCTTCATCAACAATTACAGAGGTTTTTTTAGTTCAGAGCCTCATGGCACTGAACTGAAAGCTCCAAGGGATAGATGAGACCACACACCAAAGGTTCTTTCCTGCCTGCCATCATGATGCAGCCTAATCTCGGCTGCGGTCATTAACTATCCATGGGGTCTGTGCTAACTTTCTTGCGTGAGCTCTCACATCAAGCTGTGGGCTTTATTCTTTTTTCAGTCCATAGAATTAATGAGCACATAAATGCACATTACTTAGTGTTTGTAACTCTAATAATCACTTATTTCTACTGACAGGAACATGCTTTCATCATAATGATTACCCCTGCTTTGCCTTAGGGTTCTTGAAGCATTCTACAAATTTTCATAGAATCATATAACAGCTGAGGTCAGAGAGCACCTCTAGGGAACAACCAGTTCAAGCTCTCTTTTCCAAGCAGGGTTAGTTGGAGCACATTGCCCACAACAGTGTCCAGCTGGGTTTTGAGTATCTCCAGAGTTGGAGACGCTGAGCAACTTGTTCCAGTGTTTGACCAATTTCAAAGTAAAAAAGTTTTTTCTTAGGTTTAAACAGAATTTCTTATATTTTCTGTATGTACCCATTGCCTTTTGTTCTGCTGCTATATATTGCTGAGAAGTATTTGGCTACTTTATACCGTCACAGCAGGTATTTGTACGCATTTTTAAGATCCTTCCCCCTCTTCTTGGGGCTAAACAACCCCACTTCTCTCAAACTCTCTGTGTGTGACAGATCCTTCAAGCCCTTAATCGTCTTTGCATGGACTCCACTCCAGTTAATCTAGATCTGTGTTGTACTGGGGACTCCAGAACAGGATGAGCTCTCCAGGTGTGTCTCACCAGGCTGAATAGAGAGGAGGAATCCCTTTCCAATGTCAGTGACAGACAACATACACATTCTTTACATCTCAGGACAGTCTAAGATAGCTCTACCAAATCTGAGTCTGTAAGAAGCCTCTTTGAGTGATGACTTGAGTACTATTCAGGAACTGCGTCTGGGTCTTTGAGCTTTCAGATTTCTTCTGTGTGCGCCAACACGGATTTTGAACTTGCTCTTCAAATATTTTCCATTTTTCAGATTTAAAACTAAAGGCTTCTTTTAATTCCCATGGAAAAAGGAAACAGATAAATTTTTTCAGTGCAGATAATGTGAAACTCTTCTTATTTACAGGAAAAGTAAAATATTAGATTAATAATTTTTCCAGTTTCCCACAGTGCTTTTAAATGACCCGTTGTGACTCATTCAGCAACTCCTCCTAGCCTGTGAGAGTGAAGTTTTCATGTGTTGAGAGTCTTTAAGTTTTGGACTCCATTTGATGGACTGTGACCATGATATGTCCATAGGAACAATACATCTGTCAGCTCAGGAGAAGGGGAACGAATAGTGATTCAAGACATTGAGGCAAAAAATCGGCAGTGTGCTCATCTGAAAAAAAGAAAGAAAAAAACAAAACAAAACCTCCAAAACAGAATGCCAAAACATAAAAACCAGCCTCCTCTCAAAACACATAAACCCCCCAATAGTTTTTTGAAAAGAGGGGTATGGCTCAAAGCCAAGCTGCTTCACAAGTCAGTATAACAATTGAGATGGCAGTTTGAGAACAGTTCATTATTGCAATTCTTAGGAAAAGTGAGCCACCAATAATGTCAAGGAAATATTTTCAGCTGGTTTTCTATTGGAATAATCAAACTAATGGAAAGTGATATTTTTATTCTGAATACTGCTTTAGAAACAGTGGGAAAGGGAGAAAGGAACAAAGGAAAAATCTTAGCTGGGAGGAAAAGAGTAGATTTTGTGGTAGATATGAGGCCGACGTATAGGCAAAACTAATGGACAAAAGAATGAGCTTAGGCACAAAGAAGTGTGCATAGTCACAGAACTTCCCCCCAAAGATGGGGGGCCAAAGAGACACAAACTAACATAGGGACAGAAACTGGTGACAGTGAGGATGAGTTCTGGGCAAAAGGGCCGAAAAAGTGCGTTCCTGTTTCATTTTTATTTTGCTCTTCTGATCTGATATTAATTTTTTACATGGCCCAAGATAGAAGGCTTAACCTCCTTTTGCTCATAGTCATACAAAGCAGGCATAAAAAGAACTCTTAAGTGTTTGTGATAGTTAACTAAGTAATCTTTGTATAGGTACTCATATGAATTGTTCATTGAGCTGGATTTTTGCTACATTTAGTCTTTGAGTAGTCTTCTTCAGTGGTAATAGTTCTGCTTCTGTCTGCTTGAATATCGTGGTACAACATATTCTGTAATGTAAAAAAGGTTATCAGGACATAATGGAACTATATGTAAAGTATGGATTGGTATTAACCACGAATGCAGTGATACTAATAGAATTACTTGGTATTTGCCCACACTTGTGAAATATGTGTCTTTCTCTCTTTACTACATAAAAATGAGACATCTCAGTTTATTAGCTTTTTCCTTAAAAACATTAATTTTGATCCTGATGGAAGGAGTACCTTTAGATGTGCCAAATTAGGAGGGAAAAAAAGTTCTTAAATGTGAGATGAACGTGTTTAGTTTGTATTATTTCTTTGCTGTGAGAATGATTTCATGTTGTATCATTTCCTGCGCTCCTGACAACCTTTGTCACATGAATAAGATATCAGGATGCTAATGACTAATATACAGTATTCTGTGTCTGCTGATACTATACTGTACTGCTGTGACCTTTGCAATATTATGTATTCTGATTGGCTGTGCATTTCACCTCTTCCCTACAAGTTAATAAGGCTGTAAAAAGGAGAGAACTTGAAATCGCCAGCCAGTCAAATTACAGAATATTGAAAAGGTCAGAGCAGTACAGCACACAGAAAAAAATTATGGAATATATGAGGCATTAAAATTCTTGTGACAATGATTATAACAAGAATGGAAAAGGATACCCATTTATGTTATTTCAATCTAGTGAACTCTGTAGGATGACGGACCCAGGACAGCAGTAATTTACGCACCACTGACTAACAGGAGCTTAATTCACCTATTTACAGGGGTGCTCAGTAACAGGAATGCACATCTGCTTGGGAGCCCCTGCAAAGTGTCCACCCAAAACCATACTGAACCCTCAAGTACAGATACTCACCAGCTAGAGTGCTTTTTGAAGCTTAGAAGTTTTAAAAAGTGATTTTGAGTGGAATATGTATTTGTGTGTCTTTTTAATGCAAGCATGTTTTATTCCTTGACTTGTTTCAACTATACATAACTTTTAAGTATATTTATGGATATTCTTTAGCCCTCATTTCTTCATATGGATCTTTTCCTGAAAAACGGACATGCTTTGATCTGATATAAACTAGGTATAAACTGGGAACAGCAGAAGTATTTCTCAAATAGCAGCCTTTGGCAAAGAAGCCCCTCAGATAATTTTGGGGAGATGTAGAGAACTGAGCAGGAAGGCTAGTAAAGGAACAAAACCATAACTATGCAAAAATATGGAAAGAGTAAGGAGCCTGGGGAAGCCCTTCATGTCTGCAAAGGATTTAGTTTTTTAGAAGACGTTATAGAAAATGGTGTCTCTGAGCGCTTGCCTGTTGAGATTCATCTTTTGGTACAGGTGTTTGCATGCCTTAAGTGTTGAAGGATGTGGTGAGCCAGATGTAGGAGTTTGTCTTCTGCCCCTTCAGGCTGTTCACGTTGAAAGAACCGTGGGCGAATCAGGGTTGTTGGAGTGCCACTGTCTGTTCATGGCAGGAATTACAAGGCAGAAATGAGGAGGTGTTCTGGTACAAACCACTTGTCTGAAGTAGAGCAGTGTCTCTTAGGACTTTACCACTGTCTGGGGCAACTGCTGTTTAGATCTGCAGCACACTTGCTGGTGGGCTGCAGTAGGACTTGGGAGCAGGATGGAGAGAAAAACACACAGGAAAAATGGAAAAATGGAGGCCTCATCCACTTATACTCACAAATTGGGTCCACACTGAGGCAGTCTGGGCAGGAATGGCATGGAGTGATATGACAGGGTTATCGCTGTATCACTTTCTGTCAGGCTGAACCTATGTGTCTGCATTTTCCAGCCCACTGAAAGCAAAGTTTAGGCAGTGAGAAGTGGCAAAGCTGCATATTGCAAGTCAGCCACAGCAAGACCTGCATTTTAAAAATGTTCTTCTAATATTTTACTTGCCAGCAGCACTGAGTTCCTTGGCTGGGAATTGGGATAAAACACCTTTTGTCTGTGTAAAATTTGGGTTAGGAAACTTGCAAGTACTCCTTAGCTTTTTATGAGAAGCAATGAAAAATTTTGAGCTGCTATGTTGTCTATCTCATTGTAAATTTGCGAGTTCATTTTTGAGCTGAATAAAATGGTTATGTAATTACATACTTCTCCTAATTATTGAGTAATTATATACTTCTTATAATTGCCGAGTAATCACTCTGCTATAACTAGAATTTAATGTTACAACTAATTGTATAATTACTGTATATTAATGTTGTTATCCAGGCAACTTGGAATAGAGTGTTATCATTTTAATTCATTTTTTGTTACTCGAAACTGTATTTTTAAAATATAGTATAGGTAGCCATTGGAAGAAAGATTTAAAATGGAATAAAAATATCAGCAGAGGAATTACATGGTTTCCTTCCAGGCTCAGGTGGATGAAATTAAAATAGGAACAAGTTAAAACTGTACTGTTGATAGAAGAAGTTTCATTTTCACATGAATTTGGCATATATAAATTTCTGTTAGACAAATTCCTTTTATGCTTGAGGTTTGAATCTATCTTATGTGCTGCTCTGTTAACACTGTATTTTTAAATTTTCCCACACACTGGAGGTGAAACGTTTGAAAAATGCATCTCTTTTTTTCCACAGCCAGCTGAGTCCTTAAGTGTTTAATGTCTCTAGGATCTTAAGAATATATATGTCAAATGTTGCATGATCTTCACAAATAATAAGTCACAAACATCACAAAAACTGTGATAGATAATAGGGGGAGTATGCTTTGTTGGATTGCATCTTCTCCCAGATCACACACAGGGACAGTTTCACAAAGGTGCAGAAGGATAGTTTGATATGCAATTTAAAAGCTGAGATCAAGTAATGCAGATGCATTTTTCTAGTGCTCGTTGAGTAGCCTGGGTACATAAGAGTAATCTCAGACAAAATAACTTCACTTCTGCAGGATTCTGTATGTGGAATGTGTAAATGTGGTTGCTCTTCTTGCATGATAAGAAGCTTTGCCTCCCTTGCTGTACCTAAAACAGGGTCTCTCAGATAAACTTCAGTGAAATCCAAAATAAATCCATCAGGCTTCATGAAATCATTCTACCTTCACACTGCTGTAGTCTGTTTGGGTGGTCTGGTGCTATGGCAGGGTGTATTTGAGGTAGGATTTGAGCAATGAGGTACCAGGCTACAAGGCAGACTTATAAAAAAGTTTTCCAAAGCTGTCCCCCTCCCCAAAACCTCAGAAAATAAGGTTGTTGTATGTTACCGGTAGAACAACTGAAAACATCAGTGCAGCTCATGAGCACCAAAATAAAGGAATGGCTTGGATTTGTACCCTAAGTGAACCAGATTGTTCATAGGAATCCCAAAATTAGAGGAAAATCCAGATCACTCATCCATGGAAAAATGTAATGTGAGCATGACTGAAATGTACTGCAAATGCACCTTAATGCGCATCATAGAAATATGGAATATTTAAAAAATTGTTTCTGATTGAATAGCATTTCAGTTTTAATAGTTAATTTGAAACTTGCATCAAAATGAGTAAGTCTGATGAGTGTCCCTTTAAAAATAAATTAAAAGGTTGATTTCCTTAGGTTTTTTGTAATTGTCTTATTTAGATTTTGTAGATGACGCAGATGTAAATATTTAATCTTCTAGCTGTGACAATGTCTTAATTGATTTACAATATTTTTATAGTTATAGTCTGTTTAATCTCATTCTCATACTTAAACTTGTGTGATTCTGCTGTTGTTTGTAATACAGAATTTCCACTGACTTCAGTGTGAGAGCTCTTCATGAATTGCTGGATGGTAATAGTAATATTAATTGTTTATGTAGCACTTCATATATTCAAAATATGAGATGATATTTAAATGAGTCAGCTTGGCTCTCAGATATGTGACCAAGGTCTTCATGAAGTCAAAAAAATGTTACTTGACATATAATTTTTTATTTTCTAATCTAACTAGGTATTTTGGAAGGGTTGGGTTTTTTTCTATTTTCGTAGGGTAGAATATTGTCTTATTTTAATTTTGAGATCTTAAAAGGGTTGCAAAGGACATGTAGGTTGCTATGATGATTTCAGCTGATAAACTGAGTACTTCAAATCCTTCTTTTGTCTTTGAGAGGACTGCAGGCCATGCTGGAAAGCTTGTGTAACTGCGGATGGCTGTTATGCATCCAATGGAATTAGCTTATAAACTCCTAAGTTAAGCGTTTTTGTAGAGAATTCGAAAGGTTTTGCCAGTCTTTCATGGGCATAAGAATTATCATTAATGTTTGGAATCTGCAATTACCACACAACTGTTCTAGAACTTCTGTTTGCTGTATGTAGCAATCAGCTTTGCAACTGATTGATTCATGTATTGGTTTGTTTATTTTCCAATATCTACAAATACCACAAACTGTTGGCAAAAGGAGAAGAAATGGTGAATAATATTTTTTCTTCGCAATAGACCAAAATTTTCTGTGTTACTGGTATAAATGGCAACTCTTCATTTGAGTAGAAATAAGACTTGGTTCATAAAGACAGTGAATTGTAGCAGATGCAAGGCCTAACATTTGTTCCTTCCCTCCCCCTCTTGTTTTTCCATAACAGCTAATGCTAATTATTCTCTTGTAAATGATACTCGGATGTTGTGCAGCAGCAAGGAATTCAATGTATGGGTACCCATTAAAGGACTGATTCCATTTTCTAACTACACAGTACAAGTGAACGTGTCCAACAGCCAGGGCAGCTTGATAAGTGATGCTATAACCATAGTCATGCCTCCAGGAGGTAAGTATGAAAAAGTGCTTTTTCTGTGCATGTAACAATTACACAAACACTCTGTTCCACAAAATGTTATTTATTATCGCAGCTGAGGACTGAAGTTCAGAAGAATATGTTTGCGTTAGTAGTTCTTACTCACAAAATTGTTCTTTTTGGCTTCTAATTTTTCACGTTGTTCCATTTAAGAACCAGAAAATGAAAATACATAGCTGTGTAGTTAGCATATTATGAAGGTGAGAAGTGCATTATGTACTTCATTTTTTTTCTGTGAATGGTGGTGTATTCTGGCATGGACAGCTAATCTAGCCCAAGAATACAGAGAGACTCACCTGCATTTTGTAATCTGTTTTAGAGCAAAAGTTGTAAGTGCTGAAAAGGAACACTTACTGGATAGACTTAGAGAATTTGTTTAATAATAGTAATAGAAACCCTTGGCAATATATTGAACGAGAACCCACAAAATAGTGTAGCTGTAAGAAAGTCAGTTACCATGTGCTGATTTGCAGTGAATTAGGCTGTAAGCCAGTCTGGATATTATTTCATAACAATTTGAAATAAAAGAATTGAGCAAATACACCCTAGTGCAAGGTTTTGTTTTGTGGCTTTGTTGTTGGGTTTTTTTTTTCAAGAAAGTTTACATTTATAGCTGATGTAGATGTGTTACTTTTGCATTTTATTTTCACAGACACCCTAGCTAATTAGTTTTTGTTAAATAAATGCCAATGGATACAATTAATTTAAGGCAATTTTGAATTTTTAAGTGAGAGTCCAACAACACTTGTTTTTGAAAGATGTGTGGCGTAGCTGTTGAGCAAGAACAGTGTAGAGGGATATACATATAATTTGAAAATAAAAAAAAAGAGGAAAAAAAAGAAAGAAAAACCATCAACCTTACAGTTCAAAAACACAGGCTTGAAACAATTTGCTTGCAAACAGATGGATTGGGTTTGGGGACTTCAGGAAAGGAAGTAAATACAATACAGCATTTTTATGACAGTTTACTGAGGAATAAGGAAAAAGTCAATTCCCAGCCCATTTTATACTTTTCCAGTCCGATTGTCAAGTTGCACCTACTATTAACAAATATACATTCTCATATAATAATAAAACTGCATGTGAGTTTTACTGCTCATTTAAGTCTGAGCAGTAAGACACTGGTATTTCTAACTCCAGTGTCACATTTCAGTTTTGCTTAGCAAAATTTGGTAGTGAAAATTTCACCAAATGACAAAGTAAAGGATCTTTAAAGATAAGCAAGGATGTGCACAAGTTTATGACAGCCATTAAGATACACTTTCTTTCATCATTAGATTGTTGTTGATTACAATTAGAAAACTTATAGCTTTGAAATTATCTTTTTTATGACCTTGTGGTAGTTTAAAAGCAATACCTCATTGGTTAAATAGGTTTTAGTTCATGCTTCCTTTTAGTTAATGATCTGAAAACATATTATCCTGATTTACACATAAAATCATGCTGAAAAGCATGTGGCATTCACTAGGATATATGTGTTTAAGTAGAATTAAATTAGCAGTGAGAGTTATTAAAGAAATCTTCCATATTATTGTCCAGTGGACTGTGATCTGTAGAGAAATGAATAATAAATAAAGCAGTGCATATGAGAAAAGTGCTCTCACACACTGTATTTTCACTATACGTGTACACATGTACAGACACACACGTGTGTGTATCTAGGACAAGATATGTTTGCTTTACTATGATGTTTATTGTAATGAGTCTTTGAATATAACACAATTCCATTGCATGCTAAATTATGAGTATAATGGTAATTTTACAGTGGGCAGTATTCAGTGCCTTCACACTTTCTAAATTGTTGAATGAAATCTAGTTGCTACTTAAATAAGAAAGATTTTTATTTTTTACTTCAGTGGCCAAGATTTCACTTAGAAGATTTGTTTGATCAAAAAGTAAAGAAGGTTTTGTTATGTACGAAAGCATAGCCTTTTAATGAGTGTTAAAATGTAGCATTGTCTTTTCAAGGATACCAAAAAAATGCTATTTAAGAGATCTACTCTGTGGGGAGTAGTTCATGGAGCTGGATGGAAGATTATGTAAGAGGGAGAGTGGCACAGCACAAAGGAGTATTCCATTTTGAAGTTATTGCTGATCACTGTTTTACAATTATGATACAGGTTTTTTTCCAACATGCATTTCTTTTGTTCCTTTTTTTTAAACTTTAAAACACACTGCACACAATATAGAGAACACCAAATCCTTGGTGTTACTTGATTGAATATATCTTAATTTCTTATGAAGCTGATTTGCCATGCTTCAAGTCAACGCTTAAAAAAAACTATCTTAGAAATAAGGAATTTATTTTATCTAAGCTCTTGACTAAAATTGAAGTGCAGGTTCAAGAGTTCTTGGAAAGCTTAAAAAAATAAAAACTGAATCCAAATGTTAATCCATAAATATGAAACTTTCTTTTGACCCTTACCCTGTAGTGGTCTGGAGTTACTAATGGGGTTAGGATTTCAACTCTTAATGGGACTTGGTGCATTAGTGTTTGGTATGCATGGAATTCAGCATTCAGTTTAATAAGTGGTTGACATTGGTGATGTCCCTTAATTTGCTTAAATCTAATTGGCTCTTTTATCAGTCAAACCTGTATGGATTGGCAATTGATCAGAAAGGGTCAGCCATGACTGTGCATGTACTTAAATGCTGGAACCACCAGTTAAAGTCACTGTTGCATAATAAGAAGCTGAAACCATGAGAACAAATGATCTTCAGAGTCGGAAAGCAAAGGAAAGCGGAGAAGTTTTTCAGGATGTTCAAGTTCAGAACAAAGGCATTATGGAGTATATAAATTTTAAATACACTGCTTTTTGCCTCAAGACTTAAAGCATTTTTTTTTCCAGATGAACTGAAATCTTGTCTGAAACTGTCTTTGTTACATCAAAGAACTCCATAGAAAGCTAAAAGAGATGGAAGAAGCATAAAAGGGCATAGTTTAAAATGATTAGTGACAAATTTCATACTGCAGAGGTAGAAGTAAATTTTTTTGAGTTTTATATTTTTTCCAAAAAGAATAAATTTGTTCTATTTATCTTGTCCTAAACTGCTTTGATAGAAGCTGTAAAAAATAATATACTATCCAGTGCTTCATATTAATTTGAGGATGCCCACCAGTAAAAGATCGGGAAAACAAATTGTTTTAGGATTAAATTAACTAGATAAATGAATTGAAATGATACAGAGGATATAAAACCGCAAAATTCTGGGAGACAATCTTTTGCACAGAGTTCTTGGTTATACATTTTTCTCCTCAATGTGTGCTGTTTCTGATGTAGTGGCACACAGAAGACCCCATTATTTTAGAATTGCTTTGTAATAAGGGATGGTAAGATAGCAGAAAGGAAATTTGCAATCACTGCTGATAATAGCTTATACTCTAGTTAAATCCATTTATTCCCTTCCTATGGCCACCAAAACTTGAGTATGGAAGGGAATGGGAAGAAGATGGATTATCTTGAAAAAATAGGTGCTAAAAGAAGGACAGGCTTCTGCTCTGATGGGAAGCAGGAAGGTGGAGGCTCAATCATCACTTAAAAAGCAGGAAAAAGAACTGGATTTCCAGTCATGACAAGAGGTCTGAAGACTGTTGTGGATGCTAATTCTGTATCACATTGCAGAGTTACCTCTCTGTGTATTCTTATACTGGGGATTACAAACCATTAACTTGGTGCAGATTTATACACAGAAGAGAGCCTCAAAGAATTGATACCTACTTCCTGTGTAAAACATGAAAGATACTCTGAAAAAAAGTTGCCTAAGTAGTGAAGTGCCTCTTTAAACTCTGCCATGATTTATTAAGTATGTTGTTCGATTATGTGCTCTGTCCGTGATTTGCACAACATAGGACTGTCTAGCAGGGAAAGATGTAAGATTTTGCCTTAGACCCTTAAGCCCCTGTTTCTGTGTGGAATACTGCATGCCTCTGCCCAGGCTTCTTCTCAGCAGCAAAACTTGAGCCTACATACCTGTAGCTGTTGATGTTTGCTCAAGATCTGCAGGAGATGGTGCCCTGCAACCAGAGGATTTCAGCCACTGTTAGTTTAAGTTGCAACACCTCGGAGACTGGATTATATCAATATCAATTCGGATATTGAGCATCATCATAGGACCTCTGATCTAATTATGCAAACAAGTAGGAACCACATCATACAACTTATATTCACATCTGAAAGCATTTGCTCATGCAAGTTGATCACTGAAGCCAGCAGGCCTCCTTAAGAAGAATGAATATTCAATGAACAAAGCAAACTGATGCTAAGTCAGAATAATTTAGGAAGAAAGATCAAACTTGAATATGCTAGAATTTTCCCTGTGAGACAGATTTGTTTTCCCATTTTTCCAGTATCACACTGAGTCACACCATAAAATTTGTTTTGAAGGAATGTCCTTTGCTTCAAATTTAAGGTATTTAAGACATCTCTTTTTTCTCTCTCTTTTCCTTCCCCCTCTTCTCCATTTCCTCTCTCTCCCATCTCTCTTTAGAGAAAAATCCAAGAGAAAGAATCCAAGAGGATTCTTTTTTGCTATATCATTTGTGTTAACAGAAAGTTCTTTGTGAAAAATTATGATCATATCCTTTGTAGAGGTAGTTTAAGGAGATACCAGGATAGAGTAGGGAGAGGGAAAGAGCTTTCGTGCATCTCTCATCAATGACCTGGCTAATTACAGTGTCAGTAGCAAGCCGTGTAAATTGTCTGTTCCAGTTCCTTTTGTCCAGAAAGATGATATCATGCGGATATAAGGGTAGGATTGCAAAACTGCTTGTGTGGAAAACTGGGAGTTGTTCTACTGAAAGAGTAATTCTTCTCTAATCTCTGCAGTATTGAACTGATTGTCATTTTCATTAGTGCTATTTTCTTCTTTATTCCCCTCTCCCAGGCTGTTCAGCGCACCTTTCAGTGAGCTCGTACTGTGTCTATTCTTGATTTTGGGTGTGTGTTTTGGAATGGCAAGTGATGAGAGAAGTAAGTCTCATTCCTGAACAGTTGTTGTCTTCAGGCTTTGGCAATGGGAGGCACAGAGGTGCCCTCTTTGCTGCTCACTTTCCTAAATTGCAGCCAGCTGGGGCTCAGCCTAACTCCACACCTCATAAAGGTGCTTTAAATTGAAGTTTAGTGTAATTCCCCACTCATAAAACTGGGGAGTTTTGCCAGCAGGCAATGACACTCCAGCTATGTCCTTTTCTTCTGATTGCCTCCTTCTCTTTGCCTTTGAGCCCTTCTCTTTTGGGGCTGGGCAGATCTCCCATAATTCTAGCTGTGCTCTTTCCATGGTTCAGAATCAGGGCACCTGCATTTATCAGCTCTTTGGTTGCCTTCTCTCTTCTAGAGCAGCATGAAACAGCTGGGACAAGAGGGTAAAACCAGCAATTTTAGTTGCCTGGAAGAACATGGATGTGTTTGCTTGCTTAGGGAGAGCCAGATGAGACAGGGAAAACTGTGCAACAGCTAGTTGCTCATCTATAAGCTGGTAATTAACCTTACTGAAGAGGTCTCACTCAGGTCTTTCCAAAACCTTAGGCCCAGCGTGAGATCCAGACTGTACTTAAGACCTCTTAGAAGAAATGTGTGCTAGAGAAGACTCCATGCTGAAATATTACAGCTTAATTGTACTTCAGAAGTACAGAAGAATATACAAAAAGGGGGGAAATGGGCTGTTGTGAAATTTCGAGGTAGATCATTATTTTAAATTATTACCTGCTATCACATTAACCTATTTCAGACCAATTTCAATTGTACACGAAAAAGGACACAATTTAGATGAAGTGTGGAATTTTTATATAATCTCAAGCTTATTCATGCTTGGGGTTTTTTTACTTTTGATTTTCCTATTCATTCTGAGCAAATCTGAGCTAGAGTTTTCAGTACCATAAGTAAAGTCAGCATTCTTTATGTGATCAGTTAGGTTCTGTTGAAGGAATTCTGCAATAAAATGCTGTTGAAATTCCTGGTGAAAACGTAGAGAAGACTGCGTAGAAAAATCCCACCATGAACTTTGTCTTTAGAACCATTTTCCAGATATATGTAAGTGCTAGGAATCAGATAAATTTTTGTTACTTTGCTACTATGATTTGCACTGCTTTTCTAAAAAACTCATGTTTTTATACTTTCTTTTTTGACAACTCCTGCCCCTGTAGGTTTCAGAATAAAATTTCATTTTCATTAACTGTGAGAAAAGACAAATATCTGTGAATTGTTTGTTTGTTCATTGGTTTGTTGGGAGTTTTATGTAATGTCATTCTCTATTTTCTGCACTTGAAGCATCTAGATTATGGAAGTTAGCCTGGTGATCATAAAGCATTTCAGTAAAGTGGCAAGGTTTGAAGGTTTGAGCCCCTTTGCAGAGGGGGCCCTTTCAGGAAGTTTTGAAGTTCCTCTGCCTGCAATGAAATCTCTACACCTCCAGCAAAGTGCTATCACCCTGTTGCATATTTGTCACATTTCCACGTTAGGGGAAAAAAAGCTTTATGGGGGGGAAAATTAAGGGGTTTTTTTAAGACCTTGCTGAGGTTTAAATGTAGAGGGAGCCAAATCACTGTTCTTTTCCTCTCTTTAGCTGGGACAAAATCAGAGATGATCTTTCTTAAACATCATGGCCATAAAAGTGCTTTCACTTTTTTTTGCTGGTTCTATTTACAGTTAAAAATTAGTCTTAGTAACTCCATTTTGGGAGTCTTCTCTGTAGTTTGAAAAAAGATCTGAAATTGAATTTAAAAAAAATGAAACTTTATATCTGAATTCTTAAAACACTTTGCAGAAATGAAGTATTTTTCCTTCATATTCTGGTAGTGATTTGACTTTTCCCTCCTTTTTCTTAGTGTAGCACTCCTCGTTCTGTTCCATCTATGTTGTTATCTTTAGGTTAGTTGGCTGAGTACCTAAGGAGAAATAAGCTTCTCCATAAAGGCAGAAAGGGAGAGGAAATGGAAGTTGAGTGAGGATCACTCATTAGAGTCACCACTTCTCAGGTGTTCCTTTAACACAGTGTTGGTGTATGCTACCCTCTTTCTTTCAACAAAGGCACCTGTAAGAGTCTATAGCCCTTAATGATTGATTCCTGGCATTTGGAAACTTTTCCCTCATTGTTCTTTTCTTTCTGAATGTTATTTTTGTGTCTGCATGCATGTGCAGGTGCACACACACACAAAAAAATGAATATGATACATCAGTATATGCATGTTCATGTATACATGATTGCTTTCTGTCTTTTTTAATCTTTGGATCTCTATGCAGAGCATGCTTATTCCTCTGACAAAGAAATACTATGCTCTTAGATTAATTTCAGCTGAGTAAAATGAGAAAGGGAATTCATGTATTTCATGTTACAGGGGGATATGTCCAATATTGAATTATATTGATCCTTACTGTTTGTATGCTGACCTATTCACTTTTATGATTTTTATGAATATATCTGCTAATTCAGATTTCCAGGAGGCTTCTCAGGTGACTGAGGATGCTATTCCCCTTTTACAGATAAAGGGAGGCATGTGTTAGCAACAGAAGGTAAAAGAAAATTTTATATTCTTCCTCATGCTGAAAAGTATAATATACATGTCACAAAGTTTGTCAGCCTTTCTTCTTGTCTCTTAGCTTAGGCTGGGGGATTGCCTCTCTGTGAAAGGTGTCACCATAGTTTATGCAGCATTTTCTCTGTGAACAGAGAAAATGCGTGCATTCAGGATGACCAATTTTAGATTATCTAAACATTTCTAATAATACATATACAAAGAAAAGAAGTTGAATAAGTGAAGAGATGGCATTATATAAAGAAAAAAAATTTCTCTTTTCTCTGTTTTTCTTTACATTGAAGTTGTAAGTACTCTTACATACTAAGTAGCCTGTTTGAGGGGGTTATTCATAAGAAATTGATACTGCTGTCCAAAATACTCAACTGATGGTTGTAATCTGAATTAATTAGCTGTAAATTTTTTGTGTTGAAGATTTAGCCCTATGTTTTAAAAATGCATGAAGGAGAGGAAGTTTGCTCTGGCTCTTCACTTTTGTCAAAAAATTGAAGAAAATCTATTTTAGAGAGTAAGTATTGCCAAGGTGTTTACCTCAACCTGTGATGAATAGTGTGTGTATTTTGGGGTAAATGCTCTGAAATGTCTTGTGGCACAGAAGGCAAAACACATTTAGTCTGGTTTGGGTTTGAATAAAGTGCAATGGTGTTACAAAGACTTTTAATCAATTAGGCCACCTGATTTTGAACAAGACAACAGTAGTCAAGGTCTTTTCAGTAAAAATACTTGTGAAGAGATCATTCATTGTTGTATATAGACACACTACCACCAATTCCAGTGGATTTATGCGTTCTTCACTATTATCTAAGGAAATGAAGCCCAGAAATAATTCATATAAATGGTTTATTTGTTAAAAGTGTCTAGAACAGGGCATTAACTGATGAGTAGCTACTTAATAATGCTGTATGAACATTCCTGTATGGATAGCTGGACTACAAAAGGTTGCAATCCTTTTACCCTAGTCATCAGAGATGTCAACTGTATATTTTGAGCTGATTATTTCTATATGGAAATATTCTTGTCTGAATTGCTTTTTATTCACCCTAAATATTAAGTATTTTGCTTTAGTATATAACACCTAGATTGTATTTCTGTCAGTTGACCAATCCATAAAAACAATCAGGGATTTTTGCCACAGTTAGGTGGAATGGAGATGCTACCTTTTATATTCTTTCATATCTTATCTCTGTTAAAACTGGCTGAAAAAAAGAGATCTGTATCATTCATGCTGTCTCCCAGTTGCTGGGCTCTTAAGCAGGGAATGAAGACTACTGCCCATCTGTCCTGTTGAAACTCTGTTATTGGGTGTAGGGGAAAGTCTCATTTACTGGGAAAAAGAGAGCAGGTGCTGTAGTAACCCGGGGCTGACAACACTTTCCAGGCTGGGGTGAGGCAGTGTGCATGGCAGCAGCACAGAGGGCAAGAGGAGAAGGTGCTGAGTTCCAGGCGTTCGTGGCTGTAGATGTATGTTGTTTGTTGTTCATCAGTGCAGATACTCAGCGTGGGCGTCAGAATGTGATCCTGCTGCTATTTTCTAATACAGCTTCATTTATTGATACTGCAGCTGTTGGACTGGACTGTAACGTGAAGTGACAGCCATAGCATTGCAGTTGGCATTTGGAGGAGTGATAAGAATTCTTGTTTACTTTGTAAATGTGGTAGTTCAGATTTGTCAGCCTTGGCCTCATGTGTTACATGAGAATAATACACAGTGTTTTGTTGTTCTTTTTCCTAATTATATCAGTTTTTTTCCAGAACTAAATTTTTGATTCTTCTCTTTTCCATTGTGCAGATCACACCCCCGAGAGTTCTTCATGTTGATCAATGGCAGGATTCTGTTATATAGGAAAAAACACTCCATACTAGTAATGATGACAGATACAATTAAATTAATTCTTTGCTGTTTCCTTTGATGTACACAGATTTTCTCCATTAATATTAATGGACCTCAGAGTCACGAGCACATGTTGGGGGTAGGGGGGAGAAAGCCCCTGACTGTTGTATTTTGCTCTTTGTGGAGCTGACTATATCACTTTATGCTTAAATGTAAGGAAAGCTGCTGACAGTTTTGATATATTAAATTATAACTGAGAACTAATTCAGGGATCAAAGATGCTCTTTGGGAGACATCACTTTATTGGTAGGAAAAATCATTACCTTTTTTCCCACTCTCATGTATTTGTACTGTATGTCTTGGAAATATCATTCCCTACAGTTTCTGAATCTTGATGTTTAATTTAATGCAAAGGTCTTTGAGCAGCACAGTGGGAAGGGGGGCTTCTGTTAGTGAAACCTCGTAGAAGGAAATTGAAATGTACATGTTTTTTTCTCATTTATCAAAGAAGAGCAAAAATCTAAACTGACATTTTATATCAAATGAATTATGAACTGTGTACCTCGTACCTAAGGGAACAACAACTAAATTAGACTTTTGTTAAAAAGAGAGACAGAATAAAAATAGGCTTTTAATAAAATATACAGTCATTTTTGGTATTTTGTCTGAATCTGACATGTATTGTACTTTGCAGATGAAAACTTGAGAATATAGGCTACATCGAAGTCTATATGCTTTGAATGCCATAGTGTGAATTGAGAAGCAGGTTAAGTTGACACACAAACCAGAGTTTCTACTTAATAGATATTGTTGCTTTGATATTTTTGTTTTCAGCCATGTCCAACTCAGGTGAACAGGAAAAGATAATATGCTTTTTAATAGCGTGAAGATTGGAGCAAAATAGTTTATGGTTTGTTAGGGGTTTTTTTAGGTTATTTGGGCTTTTTTAAACTTCCATGCGTGAGATTATGGTTGCTGCTGAAACAAGCTTCCAGGGAGAAAAATTTTACAAGACACTTGATGGCACCTTAAGAAGTCAGTTTTCAAAGAATTATGTACTCTGTATTCTACCGGCATGACTTCTACTGTCTTTAGGTGAACAACATTTCTTGCAAGCAAAGATAAGACTCCCAGTCTTTAAAGTTAGAGTTTTTGACTAATTTTGACAATGAGTCAAAGTCTCTTTGTGATTACCATATATATCATAAAGAATTAAGTAGTAGCTGTGAACAAAAGCTAACTCTGTGTTGCCTTGATTACTAGGAGCAGGAATACTAGGGAATCTCTTTTCCTCCTCTTTCTGCAAGAAAGGCAAGTATTTGAGAGGGAGAAATTCTGTTCTGGCTGCAGTTGTTTCGTGGCCAAAAGGTAGTCCAGTGACCTGGATCTCACAGACACCTGTAGGATATTTAAGATGTGATAAGACTGCACCACCCACTGTGCATAGTGGCTCCCTAAAACCAACTAATCTGTCATCTTGTCAGATCCATTTTCTATTTATGGGAACTCTCAAGCTTAGTTTCCATCAGAAATGGTAGTATTTCACACCATCCATTATGTACTGAGGAGAAATTTATGGATTAAAAGTAACTACAGGTAATTTTGTTGTGGAGCTAATTTATTTGCACCCCTGCATTGTTCTCCAGTCTGTACATACAGGGATATATAAACTGAGGCTTCTGTAAAAATGCACATCAGCTGGAGTTTTCTACCAACAGGGTAGCCTGTTCTTTAACAGTCCTCCAACACATCCATACTGCAGGAGTGCAGTATGAAGAGATGTCTTATGTAATGAGACTTCTTATTTAGTGAGAACTTTCACATATTTTCCAGTGTTTCATTTTCTTTAGCATTCAGTGGAGGCTGCTGTGTTTTCTTTGTTTCCTTTGCCACATTGGATGGAGATATAGAATTACAGAATCATTTAGGTTGGAAAAGACCTTTAAGATCACCAAGAACAACCATTAACCTAACATGACCAGATCCACCACTAATCCGTGTCCCTAAGCACCATATCTGCAAGCCTTTTAAATACCTCCAGGGATGGTCACTCCACCTCTTCCCTGGGCAGTCTGTTCCAATGCTTGACAACCCTGCATAGCTAGTAAGCATTTGCAGAAGCCATGCCCACTTGGTGCTTTCTGGTTTTGAGTATCCTTTGTTATCCTTTTTCCTTCAGTCATAGAATAAATCAATATTAAAAACTATTTTTTAACAGATTATGCTTCAGAATGATGCATATGCTTCTTGTAACATCACCGCTTCTGTGTCTTTTCCTTTTTCTTTTAACTTTCTCTTCTTCTATGATGTTAAAATCTCCTTCAGAGAACTATTAGGCTGAAAAAGATTTAATTGGGAAATCAACTCGTGCCATCTTCTTTCCTCAAAACTGTAAGTTATCTCATTTCCAATAAGCATTTGTTTAGTCTGATGGAGATTTGAAAGCTTTCTTGCAGAAGTTTAATCCCACTGCTGTATGTCCTGTTTCCCAGGACACACAGAAATGTGTGTCCTGGGAAACATTCTCTGTCTTTGCAAAACTTCTGCGAAGTTGGAGGTTGCTATAGGTCTCTCCCTTATTGTTCTTTTAGCTACATAGGTTTAAACGTTCTTCCCTGGGCTTTTCCCAACCATGGGTGATAACATCTGATTCTTTTTGTTGCTTTTGGGAAGTCTCTGGATTTCCAGAGCTATCTAAGAACTGTTTAGTTTCAAACAAGTTTAAAAGCAATAAGTTTAGAAGCAATAAGTTTAAAAGCCATCCTGCAGTTCTCTGAAATTGTGGCAACAATATTAAGACAGAAATTTTAGTTTAGCCAGGAGTTTCCTCCCCAGCAATCTAAAGACTCTCACCAGAGATGTCTCTATCAGTGTAGGAGGTACCATGCTGGCCTCTGGTTATAGTTGTCTGATGCCAGATATTAATTGTAAAGAAAGCTGTAAGATTTTGATGATGTCAGATTCTTTCACCTTTTTCATTTAAAAAAAAAAAACAAAAGAACCCAAACCCTCAGAGAACCAACTACAAAAAAGTAATTTACTACTACTACTGCTGCTACTACTATGACTACTACTACAAAAAACCCCCACAATCCCAAAAAACTTCCTGAATTTAATCTCTAAAGCTGCTTCACGCAGGAAGCTGAAGTTGTTGCATGAAGATAGACAGGATCTTGTTCCCTCTGCTCTTGCCACATCTGTCCCCTTAAGTTAAAACAGACAGATCTGATAGTTTCTTAAAGCTATTTCAGAGAGATATTTCATTTCCCAGTAGCCAGTCACAATTAACTAGCAGGAGCTGTTTGTTTAATTGCAGTTTCTGCCTTATCTTGTAATGCCATTACTTACGGTTTTTCTTCATAGTATTTTAAAAAAAATTAATTTTGTATATGGCAGTTATTGGCTAGCAATCCTTTTAAACAGTCTGATGAATAATTAGTTTTACTGGGCAGTTATAAATTCTAGCCAATGTCCTTACTACAGGTATTAAAATCATTAATCATTCCGCTAATTGCTTATTGGCATTCTTTTGTAGCTTTTAGAGTTTAGTAAAGTTCTTGCTGAGTAAGATGGACAAACCTCCACCTAACATGAGAAAGAAAGGCAGGTTACTTCTTATGGAAAGGTGAGGTGACAAATCTGTAAGACATTTTTATAGTGTTGACCTCAGTAAAATGTAACATTTAGGAAAGGAGCATCTCTTAGACGTATTTCCACTTGAGACCCACACCCAGGTTGCAGGTGTTGAGGTTGCACGTGAAGAAAAGTTCATTAAAAGGAAGGGAAGGTCTGATTGTTTTGGAGTTTGGTTTTTTTGGGTTTTTTGGTTTTTTTTTTGTTTTGTTTTGTTTTGTTTTTTGCTAGAACAATATTAATGAGGAATAAGTAAACCTGCTTTGGGATTTCAAAAAGAAAATTGTCTTACACGTTGGGTCTGCAGGTCATGGAGTAAAGCCCAAGTTGATTTTTAGGGCCCTACTAAAATTATGCTCTGCAGCTTAGAATAGCAAATAGTGAAAGTACAGAAAAATCCAAAGTTAGAGTTTACACACTCAATCCAGATAAAGATAAATTTTAGATTTTTTTTCAAACATCTTATTTTTATTTTTCTGAATTATATTGTGCCACACAAGTACAAGTAACCTTAAAGTTTAATGCTAAAAGTGAATCGATTTACAAGCTTCTTTTCAAATGAAATTACTATTACAGCAGAGAGCAGAGGTATAAAACAGGATAGATCATGAAGAGAACAAGATATTTCTGTACGCTGTTTATATTATACTTCTGAAAAGAAAATTTCAATGTGAGGTATGAACAAGTTTGGACTTACTCTAAGTTTACGAAGGCTTTAAGCTACTCCTTTATATCTCTCTATTTGCTTTTTTGCCAAAACACAGCTTTCTTTCTTGCCAAGATAAATGTGCCAGAGAGGGGAAAGCAAGAGGGCCACCATGAACCTTTCACATTGTATGTTCCAAAGCACGAGGATGTGTGTTGAATAAGGGTGTGTCATTCTTGGTATATGTATTGTTAGATGGAGCTGTATCTGTAACTGAAAACCTCTGGCAGTGAAATTATAAAATCAGAAAGAAAATACAAGAATATTCTGTGCATTCTCTAGTCATTGAGAGTGTGAAAAACAATATGGTTGCACATATATATTAAATGAAATAATCAAGAACAATTGCTTATATTCGCTATACGCTGAGAAGGAAAAATAATGGGAAAGAGTTAAAAACCAAACCAGAGTAAACGTCTATGAACCCATGAAGATAAGAAACAAAAAAGGCAATCTTCTGCTTTGCCAAGAGATTAAGGTTTGTAACTAGCATGCTGTTCCAGTGATGACATATGGCCCACCATCATGGCCTCTCTTTCTCTGAAATGAAACTAAAGCACACGCCCAAGTGGAGAATTATGGGGAGTGCAATGACTGGAATTATTTGGGCTGAGCAAACCACTAGATAACAGGCATACCTGAGAAATCAGGAGAAACAAACGTCAATGTGCAGAACATATTGCCATAAAATGTGCTATGATGAGATGATCTCAGTATGGGCACCTAAAATAGAAAATGAATCAGGAGTACCTAAAGAAGCACTACGATGAGATAAAGAAATGGGGTCTGTGAATTGAACCTGGAAAAGAGGAAGAGTAGTCATGACAAGAGCAAGACACTCATCTAAAGGCAGTCGGACTGGAATTTTTCCTTGCTGTTTTGGTACAAACGGTGGAAAGCCTGTTTTTCTCCTTCCCTGTAGTTAAATACCTGCAGTTATCATTTGCATCCATGTGTATGAAGTAGATTTTGATAAGAAAAAAAATGCTAAACGTTTTTTATGTGCAGATGTGGCAAATTGTAGAGTTAGGTATTCATAGCTCCAAACTCTTCCAGCTGCCTATCTGGAGATATTATGGATACATTGGGGTCAGTATATCTGATCTCTGTTGAAAGAGGTGACACTTCACTTCAAAGTTGGTGTGAGTTTGCACCAATTTTATAGATCTGTAATCAAGGTCTGCTGGTTTTTCTTCTTCTTATGAAAGATTAATAGTGCAGACATTTTTATAACTAAATAATCATTTATTGTCCTAATAGTAGTTCACCTTTTTATAGTAGTATTCAAAGTCATCTACTTTCAGAAAATTTACATTTCAGATAAATCCTTATGATAAATATAATGAATACCTCTCAGAAAAAATTAAGCTTTCAACATGGAATAAGCATTTAAGCACAATCATTTCACACAATGCTTGCTCCTAAAATAAACAAATACTTAAAAGCTGACTATTTTTGCATATGTTGTTCGAGGTGAAGAAATTGAGGCAAAAAGTTGAAACACTTTTCAAGGGCTGCTTAGCAGATTACTGGCTGAAGTGGGATCAGATCTTTCTCGATCCATTGGCATGTACCTGAGTATCTGGAATACAACATATCATTGTCATCTTGAAGCAGTCTTCAGTTTTTATTGTTTTGTGGAACTGTTTATTAATTATTTGATTAGAATTGACATCTGATTAAATATTTTATTCTGCCTTTGTAGTCTCTTGATATACAAAGCATGACTTTCTGCCCTGCTAAATGAGGATTTACAGGGCTAGATGTTGATTCAGTAGGTTGCAAGTGGAGTGCTTGCCCCCTGAGGGTCATATTAAAGCTCGAGGGGAGATTTTTGAGCAACACTGCATCTTAAAGACGATATATCAAGCTGATAGATACATGGCTCTTCTGTTGAGAAATTCACAGTAGAATTATTGCTTGTTGCCAGTTATAACTTGGGTAGTAAGGAGTCTCTCGGGAATATGGACTGGATAAAAAGGGTTAAGCTGGGGAAAATGTTACACTGAAGACCTTGGTGATGAGGAATGCTTGAAATAGTCAGAGGATGTTTTGTGTGCAAATTAGAATTACCATTTTGGGGGGTAAGTGCTCTGCGGTTTTAATGAGCAAATCGTGATTAGTTTAATAGAGCACCTTTCTCATTATGACTCAGCAGAGACTTGACAATTTATTTGCTGTACCCTCCTGCCCCCCTGCCCCATTTCTTTGGAGAACACTCACTCGTACATCACTGATGAAATTCTCTGTGGGCTATAGGAAGCCTTTCAGATAAATACAATTGCTGTATATTGTAATGTTGGTTTGAAAGTAGTGGGCTTGGCTTGTTCTACAGGTCACTCGACTTTCACAGTAGAGATTTGTCCAAATTTTCTACTCTTCTCTATGCTGTGCTTTTGTTGGTAGAAGAGATTTGAACATTTAGCTGAGATTACCTGCACCATTAAAATAACATCCACACTGTGGAATTGTTATTGACATTTAGACAGCTACATCTTTGTTTTTTGATGAACATTCCTGTATCGCTATAATAACCACCTCTATACATACATACAGCTTAATCAGAGCTTTTACTTTGTAGATCTCAGAGAGCTTTACAAAGGAGGATAAGTATTATTATCTCCATTTAACAGATTGGGAAATGAAAGACAAAGGTGAAGTGATGTGTCCTGACAGAACTGCAAATAAATTTAACGCTTTTGCCTCCTCAGTGAGTTGCCTCATACTGTCTCCTCAATAACATGAACTTTGACTTCCTGGCTTAATTACTAGGTCGGCTAATTAGATCCATTTTTAGATGTAGCATTTTTTGCTGTGTAGAATTTCTGTGTGAACATAAAAAACTGGTGCATTTTAAGCTGCAGACATTTTAGTTTAAAATGTCTAGGTTTGAGGGGATATTGACTCTTCCTTTTGGTCTCAGCTTAGAAAACCTCTTAAAAACCCTCAACTAAAGGTTTTTATGTTAATTGCGTCATCTTTCTTGTGCTGTCTCTGTCTGTAAACAACTTCAGGAACCACCTTATAAAGGATGCCAAAATAATGCGTGATTATCTGTGCGTACTGTACTTTACATCTGTAAGTTTTCAAATCTCTTCCAGCACAAATCCAACAGTGCTTATGTTGCTGCTAAACAGAACAATGTTATGTAAGGTAAATAAATATATTCTCCATTTTACTGTGAGAGAGAACTTCACGTGCAGAGACATTTGGTGTACAAATGTTTGTTTTTCATGGCTCAGCTGGAGGGATACTGGGCTGTTTAAGTTAAACCAGCCGCCTTCTTCCTTCTGAATTGAGGTGCTCACAGGCTCTTGAGTGGCCTTGAAGGTGTTGGCACAGGATTTGCAGACCATGAACTTTGGTAGTCTCAGAGATTTTCTGGATTTGAAAACAGGGCGATTTTCAGGTTTAGCTGGGATTTACTGGAGCCTTATTGCTTAGATGTAGATAGCAGCAGGAAGGAACATCCAAACGCAGTCAGGCTGGCTCAAGCCCCCATATTATATGTTTTCTTTTTTGCAGTGACAGAGAGAAGCAGAAGGGAATGAGAGAAGCTGGACGTTCTGTTCTATTTCATCTTGTCCTGAAAAAAGCCAGGAGGGCTGTAGGGCTTGGGGGCAACTGTCAAAAGTACCTGATAATAACTCCAGTACTCCAGAAGCCAGCTTTTAGTAAAAATTTTGGATGAGAACTGGCAGACCTTGAAATTAATGTAAAGGGAGCAAGTCTCTTAGGTTGGAGCATGACATGTCTTGTGCCTTTTCCTGTAATACAGTTTGGATCTGGAGATGAAAAATGTTGAAGTTCGCCAGATGTATAATCAGCATAAAAATATCAGATGCTAGTTCACGTATCTGTTAATGTATATATCAGTATAAATAAAAACTATTACATGTGACTGATGTCTTTCTTTTCGGAGTCGATGCCTCCTTTCACCTGTCTCAGGGAGAGAATGACTCAGAGAGTGTATCACAAATTCTGTTTCTTCCCTTAGTAACCACCTCATATACAGGTGGTAAATGAAAATCATAAAGCTTACTGTAAATTACTGTTTGCTCATCTTAAAACTTACAGCTTAGGCCCTGAGGCTTACAACTACACTTTAAGTTAGAGATCTGTGAGGCTGGTTTTTCTCCAATAGAGACAAGAAGAAAATAACAGCAATGAAGAAAAATTTCCGTTGTAAAGACCAAAGGATAAAAGCAAATGGTAACTACGGGACCATGAAAAGCAAAACTATTATACAAGAGTTTAAATGACAAAGGGAGTAACTTTTCAGTGTTTTAACTCTAGAAAAAGAGCTACAGAGCAATGGCTACAGATGTGTTATATATAAAAGTTACAGATGTGTTTAAATACAGAAAGTTTTTTCAACAGATTGATTTCTTGATAAAGAAAAAACAAAGCCATAAACTCATAGGTGTAAATTGGCATAGTCCTTTTTACTGCATGCAGTGAAATTTGCAGCAGTTAAAGGTCATTGGTGGTATCATTACTGACACATTTTGATCTGCACTTCCTTGGACTTCATAAAAATTAATTTCCTTAACAAAACAGTGGGCTAGAGACTGAGACTTTAGAGAATCTATTTTGATTTCTACTTAAAGATGTTCTTAACTTAATATTTCTTCTGTTTTCTTTTTAAATTATTATTCATTTATAAGGGTGAGAAGGTATTTGAATGATAAAAAGTCTGATCAATTTTACTCATGCTGGGTAACATTTCTGTGAGCATTTCCTTACCTTCTCAGGGTGGCAGAGCTGGGCACAGGGAGAAGTAGATAATATTTGAACAGGTGGTAGAAAATATGTTGCTTCTGAATTACTTTTGGTGTTTGGAGGTTTGCTTTTAGCAAGATGATATTCACGTATTGGAAAGAAGAAAATTAAGAATCAGCATTGTTCAGTAGTGAAAATGTTAAACTAAATGGACCATGTTAACATTACTGTTGATCCTGAGGAGCAGTTTTTCCAGTATATGGAGCATTTTGTTTCCACACGGCATATGTTCTCCATGGTTTTCTCTGCTCTAATTCATCCATGTTTTTCAACAGCTCCAGATGGCATGATGCCTCCAAGGCTTTCATCTGCCACTCCAACCAGTCTTCAGGTTGTCTGGTCTACACCAGTTCGCAACAACGCCCCAGGCACACCCAGCTACCGACTCCAGATGCGGCGGAGGCGTTCTGCTGGTGACATTTTGGAGTACGCAGAGCGTAGCAAGACCACCATCCACTGCTGAGGAGGAAAAGTCCCCTTACCTTGAATACAGCTCACCTTTAGGGCGGCTGGTCTTGTTACAAGATGTAATGTTTTAGTCTTTCTTGACATGCTGGGTTGTGTTCTGAAGTAACATGTGCTGTTTTTCTTTGCAGTTTGCTTCCCAGCCCTACTGCTTCCTTACAACACAGAGTCAGAGACCTGCAGCCCTACACTGAGTATGAGATGAGAGTGGTTGCTTCCAATGGTTATGGCAATGCTTATAGCAACTGGACTTCAATGACTACAGCAGAGGACAGTAAGCAGTCAGATCTTACTTAACTGCCTTTAGCAGAAAATATAAATAACAGTCCAGCTGCCATTGTACATAATTTCTTTAAGTTATCTAGCTTTCTCTGTTATAGAGCAGTAATGCATTTCCTTCCCTAGTATTAATTTGAAGTAAAAACTCCTGAAGGATCAAGTATCTGTTGTCTTACATATTGATTAAAAAATATGGATGTTTACATATATATTTTGTGAAGCAGTATCTTATTTCTGTATATAATATCTCTCCAGAAATATATGGTTTGTTTAAGATACACTGGTAAGTACAGCTTTATAAGTAGTGTTCCTTTATATTCAGGGACTTGATTCTGATTTCAGTCATATCAGAGAAAATAAGTTGAAGTTAATAGTACATGACAGTTATCTTATCTCTGTGTTGAGAATACTCAAGCTACCACAGAACTTTTCATTCCCAGTGATCTTTGTTTAATTCAAAGTGGTGACCTACTGGTATGAAATTGGGTTTGTCACTGTCAATCCCATCACTTTTGTTGTTAATAGTTCTACGTTCTGCAGTCTCACTCCCCACAATTTGTTCAACAGTCCCTTGATTTAGCAAACAGCTGTCAGTGTACAGGTACAACCAGTTAGCTGACAAGACAGAAGTTTGCACCTGATTCAATATGTAAGCAGAAACATATGACAAAATTTGAGCTTGTTGTTCATAATACAAATAGAAAACACACAATTTCCAGGGTTTTTTTAAGAAACTGAGCTGTTAGCTTTCTTGTGCAAGGTAGCAGGATATTTAATATTGATTTAGCAAATATTCAGTGCTGGTGATGCAACTTCATTTTAGTCTCTTCTCTAAATGGACGGCTGTCTATGTTGAGAAAACATTGAGCTGAAGATGTGTTTTCCCACGATTATAAAACATTTTTTCTTTGAAGCTGAGCAAATGATTCAGAACAGAAATTTATCTGATAAATTCATTTAAGCTCCAAAGGTATTAATGCTTCTATGAACACACTACCTTTAAGTAACCATAAGTTCTGAACTTCATCTTGAGACACCAGAGCTGTTATCTACCTGTAGAAATCCTTGTTGAGACTCACTTTTTTTCATTATATTGTTTGCTAACAAAAGTGGGTACAATATTATTGAACTTGTCTGCATTCATAGTCAAAATGCAACCAGTCTCCTATGACTATTTTGTTCAAATTGCAGTAATTATTTAGGCCTGGTCTGATAGTTCACACAGTGTTTGTTTTCACATAGAAGGAGGACAGAAGTATCTTTCAAAGGCACCACTTGTTACTAATATAAAAATTATTTTTGTGCAAAGTAGTAGGTGTACAATTTTAAAATTCTCTTTTGAGGAGTTAGGGGTAGGGTGGAAACCTACACAGGTGATGCATTCCTGTACAGTCTTCTTGAACACAGATGTAGGCCACCTGCTGCATAGAACTTGGATGGTCTGTGTGCATTAGCATGAACTGCTACCCTTTGCAAAACCTTACTGCAGATATGCCCTAAGTTAGTGTGGAAGGTAGATGTTGCCAAAGGAAACTTAAGAACAAGAAAGTTAAAGTATAATGCTTCTGCCAGTGTTTATGCAATTAAAATGCTTGAGATTGAGAAACAACTCACCTCTTCAGCTGTGATACAGCATCTTGTTCCTTTAGCTTGAAACAAACTTCCATAGTTCACTTAGGAACTCCATGTCTCCAAGGGCAAAATTATTTTCCTTTAAATGTCCTCCTCCATTTGTATCAATACTGCTGAAGAATACGTGCTGATGTATCCCCAGTATCCAACAACCCTTGTCATTTAAAAAAAACCCACCCAACTTTCAGTGGTGACAGAGGACTCAGTGGTGTCATTGTGGAGAGCTGCCATCTGTGAAAGGATATTCAGCTCAATTGCTTAAGACTGAATGATTGTCATTGGGTCTAAGCAGTATTTTTGTCAAGGTCTCAACATGTTTCTTGTGAAACTGCCTATTCTGACAGTTTATTGCAGAAGTACACTTAATTCCTGGCCCTGCTAACCAACAGACTTTGACTTTTTAAAGTACAACTTAACAGTGGAAATTTCCCGTATCTCTTACTCTGTTGAAATAGATGTGTGTGTACATGTTCTTATTGAATTTTATTCAGTGAATATATGTCTTTTTTGTTTCACCAAAGTATAAAGTGTCCATAGGCAAAAAATACAAGTGTGTGTGTGTGTGTGTGTCTGTGTGCACACATACTTGACAGCAATGCCTGTAAATCAACATATCCACTTTTAAAGTCAGTAGAGTTCCAGTAACACAAGCTGATGATTTTAAAGTATATCTGCATATTATATTTTATTTATCATAAATACCTAGTTAAACAGGAGGATATTGGAAATTATTAAGGAAAAATTAGCAAATGCTGCCATAAAAATCTGTTGTATCTGACAATGAATTGTCTTAATATACAGATTAGTAGGTTTGGGGTATTTTTTAATGCAAGGAAAAAAATGCAGTAAAGAATTTTTAAGTACTTTCATTTACATGATTGTGGCACTAGTAACTGATTCCATGCATTTTTTAAAGTCTAACCTGCCCATGCCAGATAACAATAATATACATAACTATGAATACTTTTAAATCTGCTAAACATACATTAATAAAAGATATTTGTTCCAGTGATCTTGGTAAGTATAGCATCAGACTATTTACTGCCAGAATATCTACTGATAGAAACAATTGCTGAAGTTTCTGGATTAGAGCTTGCTTTCAGTAACTTGAATGTAAATTTAAGATAGCTCTCTTGAAATCAGTGTAATGACCACTGAACTGAGAGGTCAGTATGTACCATTGAACTGAGAGCAGAATTTCATTCAGAAATAAAATGAAATCCTCTAGGTATAGTAAAGGAGATACAGGTTAGGTTTTCCCTTTAGATATGGCAAGCCTTTGAGCTCTCTGGGAGTTGCAAAGACATTGGTTACAGTTACCTGAAGCTGCCCCAGTGACAGCTGCTGGGTTCTAAGGGTGTAGATTTAGGACTTAGAAAGTTATACTGGCTGATAGCAATCCACACGGTGTAATTTTTGATCAGAGGGATATCTCCCAAATGAGAAAGGTGCTTTTTCTAGTGCTTGAGAAAATCTACCATGACTTGGACAAATTTTAAGATAGCAAAATTTCTACTTTAGCTTTTGAACACCCCAGAACCTGTCTGCAGCCCAGTGAGTTGCATACAGCAGGACATCTCAGTCACCAGCGTGTTCTCTGCAGTGGCTACATTTCAGTTCTGTTGGCCAGTATGGAGAGCTCTTACTAAAGGCCTTTTAAAAGTGTTTGGCTTGCACTAGGAGGAAGAGAAGATTTTGAGAGTTGCCTAGGAGGCAGTCCCAATTTTTTATTTTTTATTTCTTGCGTAAGTGACTGCAAAGTCCATCTCTGTTATACATAATGAAGATTTAGGCCAGCCAGTGTTTCTTCACAATAAGTAAGGTGAAAAGCACACAGTAGTCACTGGAGATCATTATGTATTGAAGTTGCTGGAGATAAAAAAACCATTAAAAAAAAACCAAAAAGAGATCTCCTGCAATGTATCATCTGAGTTATGCCCCTCTGGACTGCTTTGGTTCCAGGATGAAAAGCCCTAAGCAGAGGAGGGAGATCTCATCACAGTCTAAACATCCTCATAAAGGGAAGAAGAGGGGTAGACACTGATCTCTTTGACGACCAGTGACAGGACACAAGGGAATGGCCGGAACCTGTGTCAGGGGAGGTTTAGGTTGGGTATTAGAAAAAAGTTCTTCACTCAAAGGATGTTTGGGCACTGGAACAGGCTCCCCAGGGAAGTGGTCAGAGCACCAAGCCTGACAGAGCTCAGGAAGTGTTTGGACACCACTTTCAGGTACATGGTGTGACTCTTGGTGATGGTCCTGTGCAGAGCCAGGAGTTGTGCTTT
>NC_063215.1:96466509-96481509 GCF_020740725.1 Corvus hawaiiensis | reverse complement strand
GGGGCACACATTTTCCTCAGGAGCACTTTTTTCCACCCATACTTCAAGTGAGCAGTGGGATTAAATTTATAGTGGGATAAAATACACATCCTAATACATGTAAGGGTGCCCAGTTTAGGCCCATAAGCAAAGAGTGAATATTTATTGGAATGATGTGCGCAGAAAGTAGCAGCAAAATTGTCAAGCCATTGGTGGCTGTGATTTCTTGTAAAATTTCCACAGTACGTAACTGCAACCTCATCTTAGAAAACTACCAGATTTGGGTGGACATAAGAGGCAATGCAAGTGCTTCTTGGAGCAGATTTCAAAGCAGTCCTCAGAGATTGGATCAGAAGCCTCTGACCCAGGAGCAAGGAGACCATAAAGCCATTCACCTCGTCTGGGGGGACAAAGGGAGAGGATCACATGGTAATTTTCAGTCCAGGGTCCCATGTTTAGAAGTACCAAGACCAACGCAATCGTTCTAATATTGTAACAGCGTCAGACAACTGCTTGGCTGTAGCACACAAATCTGAAGATCCTTCAGACAGGGACAGCTGGGCTAAGCTCGAAACCTTTTCTCATACGACGTCTAATCTGTGTTAAACTTCAGCTCCATTTATACGATTCGGCTGGCCAGAGCGTACCTACAGACTTTGCCTGTGGTATTGTGCTGGAGTCTGATAGTGTGTTGTATTACTAATGTTCCAAGAGTAAACACACTTGTAGGAAACAGCTATAGTTCAAGGCTGAGCTTTAAAAAAATAAATGTTTCATCAGTCTTAGCAAAGGAACAAATGGCAGTAACACTCTGTATCATATTTTACAAAGCTTCAAAAGAACAATGTCCCGTTGAGTGAAATTCAGTAGCATTCTGTAAACATTAATTTAAGGAAATCAATAGGCTCTGTGAGCTAAAGCCATATTGCAAGATAAACTGGCTGGAGTGCTACTTTGTCAAACAGATTTTAGTTTTCTCGGCTAGATAAAGACGGTTTCAAAATGGGGTAACGTGTTGCAACCAAGGTTTGAAAACTATGTGGCCTTCAAACAGTCTGCTTGTTCCTACTACAAAGCTGGATAAACATACTTTAAAAATGATAAGATTGGGCCAGGATTGATTTTACTTTCAAATTTTATATTAAGTAGAATTCTTGGTGCATGTGAGTTTGGATTTTTTTGATCCTAAGTATGAGCAGAAATAAACAAGAGCAGCAAAGACAGCTCAAGATGTTTTTTCCTATTTTTCCAATTTCAGGATATTATGAATTTTAAAAGTCTTTATTCATGTTGACCTGGTGGTCAAGTCACCTTGCCAAATTGGAAAGCCAAAACCTCTTGTGGACTTAGGATCAGAGGTCTTCGGCTGGTGAAGGCTGCTCACGTTGCAGAGCACAAGGTCATGATGATGGGAGTAAACAGGTTGGAGGGGATGAGAGGGGCAAGGCCAGATCACTCTTCTTGTTGGATGATCTAGGCAGTAGCTATACAGAGGAACTCTGTAGGGAGCCCAAGGACAAGGCATAAGCAGCACCTATTAGACAAGTGCTGGAGAACCTCTCCAGAACGATGAGTCCACTACTGGGGAAGCAGTCTCAGCATGGGTAGCTCCAGGTCAGACAGCTTTCATGTGTGTGTGCACAGCAGTCCACACCCGCAACAGCAGAAGAGATTCAGGAGAAATACTTCTGCCAAGAAACCCTCATACAAAGCACAAGCTACATTTGCACAGGCACCTCCACCCCCAAAGTCAGGGTAAGGTGAGCTTTGGGGCCAGAGAGCAACCTTCTTGAATGAGATGATTGAGAAACTCCACTTGTGTCACCCACATATAACCCAGAGCCTCTTCCTCACCGGAGAAAAATTTAAGCCTGTGGGCTTTGGGGGAAAGCTGGCACCTAAACACACATTCCCATATCCACGCCTATGTCCTGTAGGAAACTTATCAAGGACAAGCCCTTTTGCATCCCTCCCTAGCGGTAAGACATCACACTATCTCTGGAGCCACTTCTCTGTGGGCTTGCAGAGAGACTGGTCACACTCAGACCAGCCCCTTCCTTGCATGCACTCCACCAACCCAGGGACCCACCCGCTTTAAGAAGGAGCTTCCAGGCAGCTCACCTATCCACCTGGCCCCCTGCAGAGCAGGGACTTGTGCAATCAGGAGCTGCAGGCACAGATCCGGTGTCTTTTCCAGGCTAATGCTGCCCTGAGCAGCACTGTCCCACTGTCGGCTTTCCCAGGCCTGCAAGGGCAGCGTGTGCAACACCCCGCCGTTGTCCTGGCTCCTGCCACGTTTATCCAGACCGTCCCCTCCCCTCATGCATATTCCCTGTTCCCCGAGTGCAGCGAGCTGCTGTGTGGGACCATCTTAGCGCTGTGAGTTGGTGTGGCAGCATATCAAGCAGGAGGCTTTGGCTTCTACACAGGAATTGGAGGCAGGTTTTGGAGTAAGTTGCTACACTTTTTGGCGCGAAAGCCACGGCAGCATATGGCCCAATGTTCTCAGTTTAAGTCTGACACTTAACATTATTTAACAGTTTCTGTGTTAGGTGCTTTATAAGGTAAAGGAAATTAACAATTTTCAGCTAATTAGATCACTCAATTGGCTGAACATCCTGGACACCTCTTAGAAAAAAACGGGTTGGCTCAGGCAATGGAAAGGCTAATGCCTCTTCCATTATCACTTATGAGGAGAGGGAAATAGTTGGAAAGGATGCTTTTATTTTAAAAACACAAATGAAAAATATCTCAACTATTGGATGCTCCAGTAAACACACTCTTCTCCCAACCAAGCACCTTTCTAGAATGCAGGGTGTCATTTTGCCCACCTCTACATGTGTCCCAATACCCCTGGCTACAGCAGCAGCTCTCTGGTGCCACCACAGTCTCCATTTTTTGCCTTCGTCTCATAACTCCTGCTGTACAAATCTCTTAAGAAATAGGTTTTTTCTGGAAAGAGAAAAGAATGGACAAGAAACGGGGTGGCCATTCAGGAAAGTCTGTTCTCCCACTGTAGCACACAAAGAGAAGGCCACTCTTTTGGGACAGCACTAATGTTGGGAAGGGAAAAGCATTAGTTCAAGTCCAGCTCAAAAGAGAAAAATTCAGCAAACAACAGAGGCTGCTTATTGCATTTACTGTTGCAAAGTAGCTTTTTTACTCATTGTAAAAAGCTAGAAAATGATTTAAGGATGTATTTTAAAAGTGCTTGTTTAAAATAAAGCTGAGATCCCTTATCCCATGAGGAGAGTTTGGGGCACTAGTAATCTGCTGCTGGCTTACTGTTATCTCCTCCACCAAGCTCACAAAGAGGAGAGAGAATGGGCATGGCTCTTACAAGGAAAAAACCTGACAGTGGGGCTGCTGAGATGCCTGATAATATCGGGGAAGTGAAAGTGGTAGTGCAGTGAAAATGGATACTGCATGATACATTAGATTTAATCACTTGCATTTCAATTAAGCTTTTCCACAAATAAAGACTGGGAAGTACTCTGCAGGCTCCCTGAGCGGCTGGAGCACCAAGCGCCGCTGGTGGCTGAGCACAAACAGCGTTGCCACAGCTCGCTCGGGCTCACACCCCTGCTGCCTCCCGGGGTCCTCCCTGGTGGGACCCACCTTCCCATCGCCCCGTCCTGCCCCACGCACAGCACTGCACCCTGTGGGATCCCTGTTCCAGAACTGCTGTGCCCACGGTGCAGGGGATGAGCCATTCCATCACGGAAACAGAGCTACTCTGGCATGCAAACAGCACAGCTTTAACAAGCTAGTTTCCAAACACAAAACTTGGTAAGACTCAGGAGTAGAATGGGCTAAAACAAAATCAAAAAGACTTCCCATTTTTAATTTGGTTAGACTTTTTGCACCTTGAAATTTAGTTCTTCCCTTCCCCATCCTCAAAAATCATCAACAGCATTCTCGTGGGAAGATTGCTAAATTTCCTCTTCTGCCTTACTGATGAATTAGAACTACATGAGATGTAGACACTTCTAATGGAAACTCTGATTGCCCTTAACTTGCTGCATTGCCAGTGGCGCTGCCACAGAATGGAAAAATCACTAAGGCTCCTACAGCTTATGCTAGCTGGGCATTTAGTGTGTGTTGGGAAATGTAAGAAAGAGTCACAGGAGGGGTTATGGTCACACCCCAGAAGCTGCCTCATACAAAAACTGAAGGAGAAATAAAACTCTCACACACAAGAATAGTCTAACTTTAACTCACACTGTGGTGAAATGCAATCCGCTACAAGAGGCTGCCTACAATGCCAACCAGCATATTATGTACCCTGCTGCCAAAATCTGGCAGGTACCACATACAGGCGCCCACAAAAAACCTGTCCAGAAAAGTGACTACAGGGATGACCACCCAATTCTGGCTCAGCAGAGAGGTTATTGCATACTCTCCTGGACACATCAGCCAGATGGGAATGTGATGTGTTACTCAGAAGGACCAGGAGGCACAGCCTAGACTGTGATGAGCAGGTTATGTCTTGCACCAGCAGCAAGTCCTCTGCTTTCATGCTGTACTTCCATGTGTGAAAGAGCCTGGCATGGAGAAACTGCTGGTTAGACCATGGATACAGAGGTAAACTGGCTCACAGAGCTTGCACTTTGCAAGGATTTTTTTATGTTCAGTAGAATTTGGGTCCATAGGTGAACCACTAACACTATAGTAGAAGTGATAATTAAAATGAATATGCATCTTATATATATATATATATATTAAAATGAATACATTATATATATATATGTATAAGTGTTGCAACAGTACAGTAACATCTGTAATTGGCGTTGCTTGCTCTTGCTCACTCTTCCCATCTCTCGGCATTGCAGTCACCTTTGTCTTCTGAGTCTGGCCCTGAAAAGCTCCAACTGTGCCCTCTCCCTCCTCGGTTTGCATGGGCTGGGGTGGGGGGAGTGAGGAGGGAGGTAGGGGAGAAGGATGGGAAGCAGGTGGTGTTTAATCGGTCTGGCAGGGAAACAGGCTGTCACCAGGGTCCTTTTGGGGGTGTCATGAAGGTGGCAAGCATGCCCTCTGGCACAGGGTACCTCCTTTCCTCTTTCCAATGGCAGAGGGTAGGGGCAGGGGAAGGAAATTGTGTGTGGTTATGGGTGAGGGGTGTTGCAAATAAAGCTGTCTCCACCAGCTCGGGCTCCAACTGAACAATTCTGACAAATCTCCTCCCAGTGCAACCATGCTTTTATGAGCATCTAGAGCCCATCACGATGGGATAAACTGCTCCATCTATCCCATCCTGAGCCATACAGCCAGCCAAAGTGGGCTACGTGTGGGTTCAAGCTCCAGTGCAGGACCTGCTAGGGACTGGTGAGGCTCGCTAGCCTGTGAGGTCAGAAGACAAAGTCTTACATCCTAATGGACTGAGCTCCCTCTCATTTGACTCCCCTTTATCCCTTGTGGAAGGAAATGGTGTGACTCCAGACAGCAGTGGATTAGATAACCTCGAGGCTGGGCCTCATCTGATGGAGCCAGCCCTCTCAGCAATTGTAAGAGATAAACCGCTCCAGCTCCTGCTCCCCCCGCCCTGCTGAACATTGATACTTGGCACTTAAAGACCTTTTATTTGCAACGTTTATTTCCCCCCTCTCCTCTAAAAAATTTCTGAAGTTGCAGACTACTGCTTTAAAAGCATTTATATGTCTATGCCACAGTTCCATCCTAAGTCCCAATCGCAGCAGTCTGTCTGCTTAGCAACAGAGATCATGCCACCCTGGTTTGCTGTCTCTACAAAGCCTCTCCACTAACTAGAGAAACAAGTTCAAGGCCACCTCTTTGAGCACTCTGGACCACCACCTGGACAGGGCTTCTTCTGACAACACATTTCCCATTTCCACCAGAGCCTTGAAAGAGTCCCTCCGCAGAGGGCACACAAAACGAGTCAGAGCCCGCCCATGTACCTTCCCTCTCTGCAGATAAGAAAGCTGAACCTTGTCCCTTCCAGATCTAAAGGGAGAAATCATCTCCAAAACGTTGATTGCCTTTGGCCAGCCCTTCTGGCTGTCCTTCTATCTCTCATCCACCCACACTTACCTATCAGGAAGACTCTCTCTGCACACAAAATTCAGCTATACACTAGTGCTGCAGGTGATGGGCTATGTGTAAGTAAAGAAAGTGGTCCAGAACTCTGAAGACTCCGTCCTGCTTGGACTGAATGGTATTTCTTCACTTTATGTGCTTATAATGTTACAACTTCTACAAACTGCATCTCCTTCTGCTCCCAGGTTGGCTATGTCTCACACAGGTGAAGAACATAGAGTCCCCATGGATCCTTGCAATATCCTGCTGCCACTTCCTCACAACCTCAATATTTGCCCTTACAGAGTTAAGTATGTTTGAAAACAGCGTCCCCTTTGTGCTCCCCACCAATGCTGGCAGGTCTGTCTGCAAGCAGACCTGCGCTGCCACTGCTCTCTCAGGCCAGGGATATCTGCTCTGAGAAAGGGCAGGACCCCAACAAGCTGGCCCAGAAACCAGCACGGGTCACCGCGCTGCTAAACCTCTCCCACAATTTCCAAAGGATTTTGACAGTTTGCTAACTGACATTATGAGAGCCTCACTCTCATCCATTTTAAAACACATTGAATGTATCAAGCAAACAGTGTCCTGTGTGAAGGTGACCTATTCAAAGTCCTATAGGATGGGCAATCCTATCTGTAAGACTTCTGTTAAAGTCAGTCACACAGCCCTGACCCCACACTGTGAGACAGGATCGGCTGGGACCTCCTCTTTTGGCAAGCGTGCCTCACAAAAATAAAAACAACACCCCCCTCCACCCCACATCCATGAACATGATGGCTCTGTGACTCCAAATCCAGTGCTGCATTTAATGTTTAGTTTTAAAAAATTAAATGAAACTTTTTTCCAATTAACACAAAATATATTCACACACTTGACTGTATAGTAACACAACAAAAGACAGCTCTTCAGCTGGCATCTATTAATTAGCTGCAGTGATTGCTGGAGCTGATTTACACCAGACACTGAGAATCCAGCCCAGAATTTAGTTCAGTGTCATGAAGAAAAAGCATGGGGTGGGTGGGAAATGGAGGAAAAAATCTTACAAAGCTAGTAAGCTAACCCACTATTTCACATCTCTCTGTATGACATTTATATAGAACAGCTTAGATAAAGTTTAGAAGATCAAACATTTTCCTCAATTTTCACAGTACAAAATGTTCTATGACCTTCTAATGTGACACATTAAAACAGGATACAAGAAATTTCAGCTGATCAGGTCTCATGAACACCCTTAACCTTCACTAGACAGCGCTGCTCCTCCAAAAGTTCTGAGTGAGAAATTTAGCTATGTTGTCTAAAAGAAATGAAGAAAGTCTGGAAAAAACATGTGCAACTTGCATGTTACCCATTACCACAACTAGGATTTATAAAACGGTAAAAGTAATCATTGATTTCTTTTCCTTTTTTTCTTTTCCTTTTTTTTCCTTTCCTTTTTTTTTCCTTTTTTTTTTCAAACACCAAGTCTTAAAATTGCCTAACAAATTCCTGCTAGGTACAGAATGAAAGAAAAAGCATTTCAGCTTGTAAGGGATAAGACTCTAAGCAAGTGAGGGATAATATGGGTTAAAATTCACCTTGCTTCTCACTCCTCATCCACGATGGGATTTTGGAGAACAACGGACATCTGGAAATCGGTTTTACACAGAAAAATAGAAAACAGGGAAGAACTAGGAAGATGAATAAAGGCTCATCACAGACACAAAAGACCAGAGGAAAAAGAAGCTTGGATTTGGGTATTCTTGTCTGGCAAGGAGGCAGGCAGTAAGGCTAATGAAGCATTTGCGATATGGGACGTATGCCAGCGTAACAAAGAAGATGTGCATCAGCTCTGCAGATGTGCCAAAGCCCCCAGAGCAAAATAATGACATAATCACCATCAGTGTCACAGACCAGACTGTACACAAGGTGACATGGGAGAGAATAAATAAGGGTCTTTAGAGGCCTGTAGTACACACACGGGAAGGAATAGCCATTCCTCACAACTGCCACAAGAGAGTGGCGAGATGTTGGGTATAATGTGTGCAGCTAGCAAAAGAAATCTTGAATTGTGCAAGGCTAACACACTATAAATTGGTGCTTTTCTCAATCTCCAGTTGACGTTTCAATTCCCACTACCCCTTGTTGAATGCAGAATGAAATGGCACTAGGAGCCAGAAGAGTTTGCCAAGTTTTGTTTGTTTTGTTCGTCAGTTTCTTTTCTTTTTCCTTTTTTTTTGGGGGGGTGGGGGGTGAAGGGGAATGTTTTTTTGTTTTGTTTGAGATGAGGAGGGGGCAATTAAGAGGAGTATGGTAAATAATTGTAGAAGAAACAAAACCAAAAAACCAAAAACCCCAAAACAAAACACAGCACATCATCACTACATGCATACAAGCACATAGGAACAGAAACCCAACACCATTCAGCTGGAACAATCCTAGGATTCCCCCAAAGCAAAGCTAGAAAAAAATGAGGATGGGGTTTGATTTGTTGGGTTGTTTTTTTTTTTTGCAGGGAGGGTAGTGGGCATTTTACCTTCTGGTGTACAACTATCCCTGAACTAAACCAGAAAAAAATCCACTAAAATATTTTTCCATGCTAAAAGAAAAGATTACTATTTTATTGATCAGTAATAAAACACCGCTTAGGGTAATTTAGTACTTAACATGTTATTTGCAGTGGGGAGTAATCTGAAAAGCTCTAAGTAGCCCTAAATCATTTCACAACAGCTCTCCCAGCATAAAAGCAAGTGTTTGCCTCCGTACAGCTATGTGATTTTGTGGTATATATATTTTTTTTTACAGAACTTTTGTCAATTTTTAAAGGGAACATCTATTTGATAAAGTAGAACAATGCTGCTAGTAATCCACAGGCCTAAGTGGGCAAACTGTGAAAGAGCAGGAGGTAGGCTGAAGGTACCAACAGGACTCTCGCAGAAGGAACATTCAAGTACGTAATTGTTTGCAGGATCTGGACCTACAAGAGGAGCTCAGAAGAACAAAGCACTTGGCTTCACCAATGTCCCTTTTCATTGCTTCTAATGAAAGATTCATAAGAATAACTTTAATTTTTTATGATCTTTTTTTGCATTACTGTATTAGCTGCATCTACTTTGTATGCAATTTCTTCTTAAATACAGAAAACCTGTTTCAAAATGCCAGACATAATAACTTAATCAGTACAATAATTCATCTTGATTGTTGTGTGGTCCTTCTTAACAGTCAGGAAGTGAGATGGAGAAAATGTTTTATATGATTATTTCTTCCCGTTGCAAAGTGATGCATTTGTGAAGAATGCAGGTGAAGGTCCATAGTGGAGTTGTTTGTTTTGTTGGTTTTTTTTTTTTTTTTTTTTTTGAGAGAGAAAAAAAATTATTAAAACCTCCCTAATTTGCTAGTTAAACTGTTCAGTGGAAGAATGATTGTATTTGTCCTTTTTGGCTTCGCCCAATTAATTGGAGCAGTAACATAGCGGTTGTTAATAAACAGCTCTAATTTGACGGTACTTCTTGCCTATCTACTAACCCCACCATATCTTTGTTTAGCATATCATCAGGGAAAACAAGGAAGCATGTATATAATTTTGTTCTGTTGTATATGAAGTTTAATAATTATGCCACAGTGGATTCTAAATTAATCACAGAAGGCACAACAATATTAATAATCTGTTTAGCAAACTCCAGTGTCTTTGCACTTTGATGTTAGGAGCAGAGGCAGTACGAACTGTGGCAGTTTTTTAAATTGGGGGAGTGTTTGTTTCTTTTTCAGCTTATATCAATGTTTTCTTTTATGCTTTTTCTACTGTGCACCTTGTTTCCCTCTAAGAAAAAAAACCAACAAACCACAAACCAAAACCACAGAACAATTCAACAAACAAGCCTGTGCTTATTTGGGTGTGTTTGGATCAAAGCTGACAGATCGAATTTTTCATTTATTTAACCAAGTTTCATTGCAGCCATTCTTCATAATTACAGCAGTGTTTTAATTTTTTTCCTTTCCTTGAATAGGAGAGAAGGGGTTCTGAGAAGTTTTTAATTAGCTAAATAGGTCTGTGTAATCTAGATGAAATAAACACGCCCATTTGAAAGGGTTGTTAGAACTTTTCCAGCCATTTAATCCATAGATGGCTGAACACAATGATACCTTCCACAGAAAGCTACAGCCACCACCAGCAGCTGTTAGAAGAGAGCTTGCTCCCTGCTCCTATTGATAACCCTTTGTGGAATGAAGAAAAAGAGCTGAGGGAAGGAGAACTGAATGTCAGACAATAGACATCGCTACACACACTGTCTCTGAACTTTCCTCATCTCTGAAGGACAATTAATTATGAAGGCCTTTGGGGTAGGTCGAAGCAAGGGAAAACCTACTGCTGGCCCAGCACTCCAGCCGCTATCTCTGTGTTTGTTAAATGGTTGTGCCTGTTGGGGAACCAGAGTAGCAGCCACCAAAATAGCCAATAGATCATTTAGGAAAAAAGAGCAAAAGATTTTTTTATGTGTGTCTGTCCTTGTATAATTCTATTCTCACTGTGAAATCATCCATACACAAAACACAAGGACAATTTTTTTTTTTTTTAGAAGAACCACAGGGTAGGTTACAGTCAGAAACGGCCTCTCAGTGGTGTGTTAAAAAGGATGGTCTTTTCACCAAATCATTTCACAGAGGCAAAACAGACAAACACAAAGAGTTGAGACTTTTTCTCCTACATTAAATAGAGTAACTGATAAGGTCAGACATATGATACCTAAAGACATGAATCTGTGAACTCTTGAAGTCAAAGGACTTCTCTGTGCAAAGGAACAATCTTTCAAAGGAAATAGATCATAGAACTCCACTGAATCCCCTTTAAACTTTATGAAGCAGGAGGAGAAAAAGCTCTAAGTAGGGAAGCTTGACAGAAGAGCCTTGAACTATTTTCTGAAGGAAAGATGAGACCCTCCCTAGGCTGCCACAAAACATCTTTTTTTTTCTAAAGGCTCTTCTGAACTTTGATATGTGCCAAGACACCGCTATTGAAAGCTGTATAATTATGTGCTATAGCCACTGTAGAAAATGCTTTGTTCACCACAACAAAGAACAATAAGCAAAGTAAAGTGACATTACACTGTATCTTTTTCTTTAAGAATGTTGAGAAAGGTCACGGTACGTTATAACTAATAAAGCTGTTGAGTAAGGAAGTTTAAAGTTGGGCTTGCTGTGCTTAAATGCAACCCAATGACAAAAAGGCAGAGGGAACTAAAATTGTAATGACATTAAAAAATAGATCATATATCAACGTGCCAACTTCATTATACAAACACCTTGATTCCAAAGGACACAAACAGCAGACCCCGGTGTAGTGCTGCAATTGTATTCCTCTCGCGACTCTCTCCCTAATAGCTTCCAACTACGGTCTGCAGTTCAACTAACTGCAAAAACTGATTAATAAGCATTAATTGATACATGCAATGCACAGACCTTCTATTGCAAGCCATGGATTTTGTTACTTGATTAAAAACCAGGTTCATGTCCTGTGCAGTTTCAAGGAAAGCTCTGCTGTTTCACAAGAGAGGCTCTTCAAAATTAGAGGGAGAAAAAAAAAAAGAAAAAGAAAAGGAAAAAGGCCAGAGGGCATCAATTAAGTTTCCTGAAACCAAGATATTTAAGAGAAAAAGAAATACCATCTGGCCACCTATGTTTCAGTTTTTCTTCAGAGGACTCAGGACAGTTACATTTGTTAGTCTCAAATTGCCAGAGCAGCTTTACTCCCCTTGCTGCAGACCAGCAGTCAGCAGCCTTCCAACTCTGTCTTTAAGAATGCCGAGAACGATGTGGAAACACTACAACAATAAAGCCCTTGAAGGAGGAAGTATACAGCTGAGGGAGAAATGTGAGGAGTGGAATACTGAAACAAACAACTGTCCCATTGGGCTGTGCTCACTGCTGGTACCACCAGAAGTGCAGAGACTGCCACAGCAGGGCAGTTTGCATGGAAAGAGCAACCTTTGGGATGCAAGTTAGCAAGTTACAGACTTGATTTTCACTTCTCTTGAGGCCACTTTGCACTGCTCCAGAGTATTAGGGTAGTTGTAAACTATACTTTACAGTGCCTATGTGCTGCAAAACCACTCAAAAGTGGCCTTAGTTAAAATGAGAATCAGGTTCGAGGACTTTAATTCTCTTTTTGATGAACACCAATTCAGTTCAAGATGAGTCCTGCAGATGAAACTGGGGAAGAATACAGGTTCCTAAAATAAGCATATGAGTGGCCAGCATTTTTTATAATTTAGGATGTCTTAATTTTTGGATGCAGTGCTGGGCACACTTCATTTCAGGGAATGGACTGCTGAGGACCTCCTGACAAAGTGACTCTTATTGAGCATCCCAAAATGAAATTGACCTAAAATCATGATCACTTCTGAAAATGCTGGCAGCCTGCATTCCTCTCAAGGGCTTGTAGGCTGCTTACGTGACTGGGTTATTACTTAGATTTTATAGGTGGTGTAATTTGACTTGTTTTACATCATCCCATTGATTTTTATGGGACTAACTCAGAGTGCCTTAAGTTAAACATTCTGCTAAGACCTGAGTACAACTGGTCTTAATTAGGTTTTTCCCACTAGTATGGTTTTCCCATGCCAAAAGAAAGGCAAACTCCTTAAAAATGGTTTTCTCCCCCTTGGAAATGATGTGTGCCGTAACTAGCGCTGTGAAACGAGGCTATCCTTGCATCGAGCCCCGCTGTACCAAAACTGCAGACAGTGTGTTTGTGCAAATAATGCAGCTTGGCAGGCGCCTCACTATTGTGATCCATCTCAATAACTACATCTGCAAAATCGGGCAAGTTCCCGTGGAGCAGCGGGCGAGCCGAGCTCGGGAAGATGGTGTGTGCAAGACTCGCTTTGGTTTGCCCACCCCACGGAGGAGTGGGGCAAGGAGGAGGAGTAGGCAGGGGGGCACAGAGCGGAACTGCCACCACAGAGAGACCCCAGTGCTTCAGAACTAAGGCTGAGTTGTTAAATGCCCACCAGGAAAATGAACAGGCACTGTTCAGAGAAGCATTAATACGTGGAGAATGATGGTAACTGCTAAAATATGCCAGGGAACAAGGATGATTGAGAAAGAGTGGGAGACAAAGCAAGGCTAAAATTCAGGTATTGTCCTGAGGCCAGTTTCTTTTGGTTGTTTTAAGTACATAAATCAGAAAAGCAAGCCTCTTGTTTATGTTTTTTAACTCACGTTAAACGAAACTTTATTTCAACTCATGTTTTTTAACCATATTTTTATTTTAACTCAAAGCATGGTATCCCCCCTGGTTTTCAATCATCCTGCCAGAGCCACAACTGTGAGCTCGGATGACCTGTGTTGGGGCAGATTCTGGAAGAGAGTTACAAAATTATTTACGTTTTATTTTCCTTTCTTTTTCTTTTAATGCATAGCAACAATATCTGACTTTAATTCTTGCAGCTGGCATTCAAAAGCCTATGGCAACACCGCAGATGAGACAGATATCAAGTGGCACAGCAAGCTGTCCTCTCTTTCTGACCAACTCGAGCTGGGACACCCACATTTGTGGCTTTCATTCACCAGGACAACTGACCTTCTTCCTCCCTGAAAGAATGGCCCCAGAATAGAGAAGCATCTTCACCTTCCACAAAAAATATCCCAAACTGTTTTTTTTCTTTTTTTTTCACTTTCAAAACTCAGTCCCTAATTTCTCTCTTCAGCTCAGCGCATGTTTCTCCAGCTAACCCTACTGCAAGAGAGAAAAATGTGGAACTGGCTACACACATGTACACACAAAACACAGGCAAAGTTGCACTGCACTTTGGGAGGAGGCCTTGGATCTGTCTCTGGCTCACAGCCACAAGGGTACAATGGCAAAGCTAAAAACGATAGGACATGTGGTTTGTTAAACATCTTACTTGACTTTGCTACAAGCTGTCAGTGGCAATGCCCAGGGAAAGGAACACAGTATCACAAATTCTTGAACAAATCAATGGCACAGCCTGATATGGACCAAACACACATTCTAACTCGAGAATTTTTTCATGATAGTCAGTTTAGGCCTATATGCACAAAGTATATGCATGAATGTGACCCAAGAACAGATAAACGGGAGGGTTTAGGAATGATATGTAGGTGATTTAAGAGAACTAGCATATCAGACTAATTGGAAGATCAGCAAAGCATCACTAAAGTATGAGAGGAAGGAACTTTGATGATGCTAAATACAGCAAATGCTCAGTTTGCTAAATCCTTTTGGATCCAGTTTCAACATTACAGTACTTGTCATTTTTGCTTTCCAGCTTGTGGGGGAGGGGATGGGCATTTATCAGGAAAAGTTACATTGTCTACATTAAACCCTGCACCACACAGCTTAATGTTCTCATAACTGTTGGATCCTCAGCAAAACCAAGACCTGAACTCTAGGAAATTCTCATTGCACTACATAACACAAGGAAGACTAAATGAATGAATTTGTAATCACCATTTATAATATCTCTTTCCCTCCACAATGGAGGAAAACAAACCAAGGGGCTCCTTTCCAACCAACTGCAGGACCCTTGGCTGAGAAGACTGCAATCACTAGCAGTACTGAACATATGAGATTTATGTTTTATTATATACCTGAAAACACATATACACTCCCCACAGTTCTTCACTGGAGTAATCCATTTACATTAACACTGGCACTAACACTTTGAAAATGAGTAATAAGTGTCTGAAATCATCAAAAGTATGAGAACTTTCGAGTTCAAGGAACATTTCAACCTATGTTCTACGAACAGAAAAAAGTTAGTAAGAAAACAACTTGAGGGAATTTAAGCACAAGGAAAAAGTTGGTCACACTTATCTCCTGGTGTGTTTCCTTTTCTATTCCTGTATTTAGTGATTGTGGCTTGGCATCAGGACAGACCTACATCCCAGGAGTGGGAGTCTCCTGTCTTTTGCCTGCTTGAGTTCCTAGCAGGACCAGAGCCCTTGGGAGTGCCTGGGGGGTCATGGCACACCAAAAACAGTATAGAT
>NC_063215.1:96454009-96461509 GCF_020740725.1 Corvus hawaiiensis | reverse complement strand
ATTTCTGCATTTTACACAACTTTATCAAAAGACAAAATCACTGTGTGCACACAAACACCCATGTGCGTATCTTCTTAAAAAGAGGAAATAAAGCAGAAACACCAGCGAAAAAATATCCCTAATTCAGCATACCTGGCTATTTGAACTTGGAGGGGCAAAGTCAAAGGGTAGCCCCAGAGCAGACCCCCCTGAGCAGCACTGTCAGCTCTACATCTGCCTGTGGCAGCTCATCGGAGCAATGTTGCCTGAAACGCTCCCTCCGATTTTTCCATTCCAGGTGGATCCACTCTGAGAGCAAACCCTCCACTTGGCCCGCTGCGCCATTTGCAGCTTTTTTTTTTTTGTGTGTTTAATGATTCTTGACCAGCCATTTAGCCTAGGAAGTGCCTGTATTGCTTCCCCCCCTCCTTTTTATAAATGTTGTCACCATCCGCTCAGCACATGGCATTGAATAGAGGAACCTCCAAGGACACGGCTGAGAGGGGCAGGAGCGTACTGAGATGTGCAAGCAACATTAAATGAAAAAAAAATAAAGGGAAAAACTGCCGAGAAACTTGACCAAAGAAAACTGATCAGCAGAAACTGGGCCAAGTTCACAACCTGTGGGATAATCTGCCACTAAGACTAAAAAAACCCATAACCCGAAAGTGATTAAAAGAAGGATTTCTGTAATTTGTCGGGGGGGGGGGGGGGTGGGGGAGGGGGTGGACGGGACATGGGAAGGGGGGGAATGATATATAACAAACTAATTTAAGCTAATGTAATGTTTATAAAGTTACTTAGATAATGACACCATGCATACCATTATAATCATTAAAACACAATCTATGTGTTTTTTTTAAAAAAACTTAGATGATTAACACAAAATCAAGTTGATGTGAAGGAACAATTACTTTTAGAAAAAAAATCAGGAGGTCCTAATATTCTGTAGAATGAGGGAGGATGCAGCTGTATGTCGACAGCTTTCATATCCTCATTTGAATAATGTGGCCTGAATCTGTCACTTTATTCATCCTCCTTATGCTCAGTGTACTCTGCATCAACAACAAATTAAGTTGTAAATAAGAGACAATCATCACTTTTGTTTTTAAGCAGCTTCTGCATGGAGAATTTCAATGTACTGTTTCTTTTTGACAGAAAGAAAGGGATTCTACACTCTGCTTATGTAAGCACAAATATGAGGAAACCAACCGAAACGAAACAATGAGGGAGCACTTGAGAACTGCTCCAAAATGTTCTTGGAAGTACATTTCTACCACCACAAAAATCTCAGTTTTTAATAGGATATATAATGAAGACCCTTTAATTTACTGTAATAATTATCCTTACTTTGCTTTAAAATTTCAATTTTTTTTTTTTTTTATTTAGAAATATTCCCTTTCCTCACCCAGGCACAAGCAGGGTACACCTCAACAAGAAGAAGTGATTAAGTTCAGGATGTAACCTTTATGTACCCAGAAATATTATTAATCTCTAACATGATAACACCATACCATTCTGTGAGCAAATACAGCATGCAGTCAGGGGAAAGGGGAGGGGGGAAAGAGATTGTCTTACCTTTACATCTGAGAAGTAGGTTTTCAGCATATTGGAACTTGGGTACCGGGTGTAAAAGAACATGAGCTTGGCCTTTTTCAAGTGATTCGGTGACAAGCCTTCCTGCATGTAGGATTGAATTAGTAAAGGAAAATTCTTTTTTTGAGAAAGCTGCTTCTGAACGTCCAGAGCTAGCAAAGTGCTCTGTTAAATACTCTACGGTTCCCCAGACTACAGGAGAAAATATTAACATTTAAACTGCTGCGCTGTAATTTTCTGTATAACAGGCAAACATGGGATGAGAGGCCATGTAACTGAAGCCCTGTGTTTCCTATCGGTTTAAGTGCAGGGTCTCAGGGATCTTGCAAGTTTACGGATTGTGTACCATATGTACGTTCACTTGTTGCTACGGAAACAAATGCAGGAAGCATGTGCTGCAGAAAACTTATTGGGGGCTTTTTTCTCCCTCTCCTTTGCAATGCCAGCTAAAGTTTCTTTTCCTCTCGGTGTTGTGCTGCTTGCACACAATAAAACCAATGCCATGTAAGACAATCAGAGGCGCTTTATGATTTTGAGCAGTTTCACACAGGCAGCACATTTCACCTGTTTCATTCGTGTTGATACATTTTAACAACTTGGGCAGCTCTCTCTAATCCTGCTGTTTGCTCCAGTGGCTGCCCTGCAAATAAAAGTGAAATCTGTAGTAGGCAGAGCCCCTTGGCCGCTGAATCCCCCCGCCACAAACTTGTCGCCTGCTGATTTACACAGTTAACTCCTCGGAGAACGGAGCTGTATTTGGGGATAACCAATCAATACATGTGGGCTAGCAGATCAATAAATGGCCACTTACCCTATAAGGCAGCCTATTTATCCTGGAAACATCATTACCTTTTAGATCTGTAAACAGAAGCAACTAAGAGAGTTCCCAAGGGAATGTGAAGCTAACCATAAGAATCTCGGCTTGCTGATTTTTCTCCCAGCTTCTTGGCTCCCTTTTGTGAACTGCGTGCTAGGACGGCTCTGGTCACATCTGTGCCGCAGGCTGGCCCTGCCATTTCCTCAGCAAATTAATGGCTTTATAATTTATCAGAAATGAAGATGCACGTGGAGAAAATCAGTGTGGCCCCCACAAGGTCATTTAAGGGTTCTTCCCAGAAGCTTCTCTAAGGACTGTTTCTCCTAAACACAATTGTTGAAAATTTTGCTCGGTTCACACCTTATGGCAGCGGGAAGGTCAACCAAGCTGACAGATGCACGGCAGCCAAGGTGCCTCTTCTGCCTTTCAGCCGGGTGCACAACAGCACAGAACATCCCACTCCAGGCCTCGAGACAGGAAACCCAGACTAATTTTTATCAGCAGCCTACTGATGATTAGCTAGGCTTTTTCAGCAAAATTCCTTTTTCTCTAATTCCTGAAATCTGCTGAAACCCTCTCCCTTTATTTCAGTTACAAGGTTCATTTTTAGATTAGAAAAATGTAGCATTAAAAAAAAAAAAAAAAAGGCATTGACACTATTAGTTTAAAAACCTCTTATTATCTGGAAGTACATGGAAAACGGCTCAGCTGAACTTGCATTTTGTTTGAGATGCTTAATGATTACAAAGAAGATAATTTATGACTGACATACTTCTTGTGCCAAGAGAAGAGTTGAAAGAACCTCCAGTTACCTCCATTAGACTGATAGAGAAGTCTAAAAGAGCATTACACTCTGCAGTGCCATCTGTCAAAATACGTAAGTGAAATAATAGTAGCAAGCTGTCACCTATTGCTTAGTGATAAGAGTTTTAGACAAATCAAAACTTCTATGCCAGAAACCCATTTTGTTATGTGATCCTTTCAGCAAAGTGGGGGTCCAAAGGGGAACTCCAGTAGGAGAGAAAAAAAAGTAATCCTGAGTCTCCTTAATTTGCAATTCCTCTGATGCCAACAACATGTTAACATCGGGTTTGGTGTATATTCTCTTTCAATTCAAGCTCAAGGATGGACTTAAAATTCAAAAAAACCCTCTCATATTTGCTGGATTTAAGCATATTAGACGGTTGTCTAAGCATTTGGATTCCTTCTGCATTTAGGATTTTTAAATATTTTCTGCTCTAATGCCAGAGGATATTGATATTGAATGAAACATGTATTAAAAGATGCTCTGAGACTCAAATTCCCAGAAATCCATTTTTTATTAAAATTATACTTGTTCTTAAGCACTTGGCAGCCTTAAAGCAATATCAAATATGCAACAAATCTGTATATCTTGATCCTAAGGTTAACGCTTTACTGTGATAAAAGATATGATCTGTAATAATCTAGCAAAAAATAGTTAATGACAGACTTAAGAGCTAAGAATTAGATAACCCATTGCTATTTCAGAAAAAAAAAATTGAACTGACCAATTGCTTAATTTCCTTTTTAAGTGCTTGGGCTGAAAAGCAACTGTTCTTCCAAGAAAGCACTAGCTGTTTCCAGGATACTTACACACGCACAATGACTCATGATGAAATAGATTCAGTAAACATACAGCTGTACCGAACACGAGCTAAGCCCCATTCAAGGCCAGGAAAGAAAACGAGCACAAATAAATATTAAGGAGGTAAAGGGAGGAGGGGTGCCGAATGGAACGCAAACAAGCTCTGTCCCAGCAGCTCGTGTGGCTTGCCTCAATTCTCTTAGCTATAGCTTTGTGAAGACAGATGACATTCAATTCTATGGGTAATGCAAAATAGACAATAACTGCTGAAACTTGAGCCAGCTGCCAGGTGTAAAAAAAAAAAAAAAAGAAAAAAAAAAGGAAAGGAAAAAAAAAGGAGAGAAAGAAAAGATGATAAATCCATAAATTAATGAAAGACATCTGCTCAGGAACATAAAAGATCAGAGGAACAGTGTACTGCAGCTGAACCTAAAGCGGTGTTCAAACAACCTGAGAGTCTCAGCATTGTGGGTTTACACAGTACAACACTGCCTCACCTAACACAGCAGTGGCAGCAAAATGGCAAAGCCCTAAGAAATAGGAAGTGAAAGACTGGGAACAAAACATATGGGGACAAAACATATACATGCTCTCGTGTGTTTTAACAGGAGAAGCACAGGGGTGGTACCACACAGCATTTGATTCATTTGCACTTCAATCCTCCTCCCAGGTAATGCTCCTCTTTTGCAAAAATATTTTTCAGCAGAGATGATCTTTCACTCCTGTTACTCCCAGCCTGAGCCCCCACAAATGCTCTAACAGGCTTTTCTAGCCCACGCATGCATTGAACTGAAGGAAAAGTGGTAAGGAATAGGCTGTATCAGGTAAAAAACAACCTGCACCAGCAAAGCCAAGCTGCTCCTTAAGTTACACCTCAGGTACTTTCAATCAGCAAAACTCCAAACAGCTTCATCTCAGAGCATCTTCAAGTCCCTCCAAAGAAGAGCTGGCTGGCTGCAAAGCATTTGTTCGTCGCCCAGGTTTTATCAACAGCACGGAGTTATCCAGCTTGCTGTACAATCACTCCTTTTTTTTTTTAAGTTTAATTAGTTTAATTCTAGTCAGATGTAATAACTCCTCATTTCAAAATGTTGTAATTCAGTAATTATAGCTTTCACATATTGGGACTGTGAAACTTATTCCAGTTGGATTGGAATTCTGTTTAAAAATAAATAAAATTGTAGAAAGTTGCACTAATGTTTCAAAGCCCTCCTGCCAGGGAGAGCATGCTAGACTTCTTCACCTTTACAGATGTCTTAACAGCACACAAACTACTGTTGTGCTTCGATTTTGATCTATGCAAATGTTCTGTTACTGAACAAGGCTATTTTTCTTGAGATGCAAAGAGGATGCATGACAAAGAAAGATCATGCAGAAAAACAATTCACTGTCTGTTTCTTTTTGAATTTGAATAAAACTTAATATTTGATTAAACAGATTAGTTTGCAAAGATACAGACTGCATTCATGACCAAGATGCGAATTCAGACTGCAGGTGCATCTTATCTTGTTTAGCAACATACACAAACATTAACCATTTCCTTCTGCAATTCAGCAAGGAATGTTCAGATACATTTTACGGCCATTGGTTAAAAAAAAAAAAAAAATCCAAGAAAACAAAATCCAGGCTAGTTTAGTGTTTAACTTACTACTAAAACCTGAACTTGGCTGTATCTGCTGGTCTTATGTTCTCATCCTGGCTGCATTGTCCAGGAAAACAGATGTTACTTTCTGGAGGGAAGAAAGATCTGCTTCTCTCAAGAAATTTATTCCCTATACGTGTACATTCGACCATGTAAAATAAAAGTGCCACAACAGAATTGACCAGAAACAAACCAACTTCCACACTGCGCCTTTCCCTGGAAAATTGTAAACTACCTGGACACATGAGCTGCTGCTAGAAAAAAACATACATCCCTACAGCAGAGCTGTATACCAGGGTACACGTGTAGAAGTGTTATTTAATAAATCTGCTCTGTATCTAAACCCAGAATAAACTGCAGCCTGCACTAGTGCCTGGGTGGGAAAGTCAGAGTGCTTTCCCGATGGCAGGGGAAGAAGCAGGGCAGTGAAAAAGAAAGGGAATCACTGTAGCACCAGGCATTTCCCCTGGCTATGCCCTGGAGCAGCAGGGGACTCTTGCACCCCTGTTCCAGCAGAAGCAACAAGCTCCGTTAGTGAGCACCATGAGTGTGCAGGAGAAAGGGGGAGAAATGGGAGGGGTGGGGGAGAGATGCTCCATGGGTGGCGAGGATCAACTGCAGCCCTAGAACTACCCTTAGTTCACAGGCTTGGCATGTTTCACCTCTCCTAACTGCTCTCCCAGGATGGGAGAACTACTTTTATACAAAAACAATTAGTATGCCACTGTACTGTTTGGTAGAAATTAATTGCCCTGGCCTGAGTCTTGCCCTCAGCTGCCACTCCTGTTGACCTCGGGACTGCTTTCCAAGCACTGCACTTGCATTTCAATATGCAGGAAAGATCTTTGGTTTGGAACTCCCCAAGTAATTGGCACCCCCTCTGAGGGATGTTGTATCTAGACTGCCTCCTCTGCTTTGCCTTACAATGTAGATGGTGAGGAGATTTCCCTGCTACCAACGTTCAACGAGATCCTTTTTTGGGGAAGAGGCGCCTCAAACACCACATCCACTATCAGTTGGCTCTCAAAAACACCAACACCTAAAGAAGGTGCTTTCCAACACAAAACACTTTCCCCTATAGAAATGGGACTACTCACACTGGTTAGACAGCAGCAATCCTGACTCAGACTAGACCCAAGCTGGATCAAAGAGCTCTGCTGATGGGCTTTGGACCTGCAGTGCCTGCCTTGCCCCAGTGGTGCCCACTACCATGGGAGGGGTGGGAAGTCCAGGTAACCAGCAGGTCTAGAACCCTGACAGCACCCTTCTGAGGATTTAGCAAGTCTACAGAAGATGTGGTTAAAGTATTCTAAAACTACCAGAGTTATCAATCACCTAGAAGATACCCAGTGAAGAAGCACAGCCTCGGGCATCTGCCTTCACATGACACCCCTCCAAAGGGGACAAGTTCCTCAGCATTGCTACTGTTATCCAGAGAGGGGCAGAGCTATTCTGTTGCAATTACTTTCATTACCTTGGGAGTGAAATTTAGATGCATCTAAGGCTTGCTGCTTGTGCTGTTGCCTTCTGCTGGGGTCTTAGAGCTGGGAAAAAATATCCATCTCCTTTTCATGCAAAATCCTCAATTCCAGCATGGGGTAGACATTATTCACTTTCAAACTTTCAATACAACTTTACTTGGAAGCAAAACCTTTCAACCAAAAAGCACATTATGGGAAAAGATGGAAGGACTGGGAGGCATTACTGCTAAAAGAGAAAAAAACCAACCAAATCTAGTACTAGTTTCCAGGAGGGAAAAAAAAAAAAAGATACTATGTCTGGATATGCCTAAATAAAGGCAGAGATGGATTTGTCGCCCTAACTAAAGCCTGCCATTGAGCTAAAAAGAGAGATTTTATT